>NW_022145614.1:32321899-32608536 GCF_000002235.5 Strongylocentrotus purpuratus | reverse complement strand
CCCCCCCCCCCCCCCCCCCCCCTCTTTTTTTTAAAATAATTCTACAATCAACTATCCTGGAAAGGGGGTAACTACATCGCATGTTATATTCTGTAACTAGCCCAATAGATCACACTTGCTGAGACAACTGGCAATGTTTGATGTATACAAGGCTTACCGGTATGTATATTTTTTTTAGGATCCCATGTAGGCGGATGTGATTCTGATTCATGTCCTATCACACCATGTTTCACAAAAACTTGTCATCAGTGACAAATGACAGTTTTTGTGATAAGCTACTGAAATCCTTGCTTCTGATTGGTTATCAGCAGATTTGTCAATGATTTTTGTCATTGTCATTGAAAAAAGGCTTTGTGAAACGGGTCCTAGATCTTACCTTTTCTGAGCATCCACCTCTGTGATGTAGACTGCTTGGTTGTCGGGAGCGATGGGGGTACTCCCTCCTAGTCTTAGGTTGGTGATCGGTGTGAAGAGAGACATCGTAGATTGCGCTCGTTGATGGATTTACCTGCAAAATAACATCCATTAGAATGTCAAACAATGGTACACACATTTGCCACAATCTAAATATTTTGAAAAGAAAAGTCATGTAAACATCCTGAAGAGATCCCCTTTACCCTTTAAAACAGTCTAGCATTAGACCTACAATCAATACAGATCACAGATTACAAATCTGCATGTTCCCCACTATTTGAACATGTACAGTGTAGTACCCATACTGTACTCTATGTAGATGTACCTTTGATGCCTCATTCTTTGAATGCATTTATACCTATACACATATTTAAAATCAGGGCTTTTAAAGAGTGTTTTACCATGATCATTATGTTTGAAAGCACTCCACATTGTCAAGATGGGGGACTGGTTCTACATGGTTATTGCAGCAGTTCAACCAAATCATTTCCCCTGGGAGAAGGAATGTAGCAAATGTCTATTTTGTTCTTCAATTGTACATCAATTTCTTTCTCCCTGTATGTTCTACCCCTATTCTGCTGTTTTACTTATTTACTTTTATTTTCTAATAAAGTCTCTTCTTCTGCTTCTCCTCCTGCAAGTCCACCTTGCCCCCCCCCCACCCTCCTTTTCATTATTTTGCAGTTATTCTGTTTCCATCCTTATCTTCTTCTTCCTCTTCTTCTTCTAGAACTCTTCCTTCTTTTAACTCCTTTTCTTTCTTTTTTTCTTCTTCTTTTCTTCTTCTTCTCCACCTTCTTCTTCATCTCCGTCTTCTTCATATCTTACTTTCTCATTATCACACATGCTTATCATCTGTTTTTCTCTACTTACATCAAATTCTTCTTCCATTTACCTTCTTTCTCTAATTATTCTATTCATTTTCACCTTCCTGTTCTTCATTCTTTCTTTTCTCATAATTTCATGTAATGTAAGGTGATCCCATTTTCGTTCTTCATCTATCATTTTGTCTATTCTGTTTCTAATGCACAATGTATCTTTGCTACTTCCTGCCAATCTGCTTCTCATTTCTTTCTTCCGGTATTTTCATATTTCCCCTTTATCATTAGAATTTAATTGTCCTAATTATCGTTGCTTGTACTTCACAGAAAACTGATGCTAGTGAAGCCGAAGGTCACTTAATGAATGCACTTAATGAACTCTTCAAAAACATGTTCATCATTTAAGCCTTTTTCAAAACACCTAAACCTTTTGAGTATTTCCTTGGCTGACGTCTCTCTCTTATTTTTTCTTCTAAATGCTAGACAGATGATCACAAACATCCGAAGGGAAATCGACCATTAATGACTTAAGGAGGTTTGAAGGAAAAAGAGAATACTAATAGAAACAGATCAACTAATTCAGTTTGAATGACATCAGAGAAACATGATAGATCTATAAATATTCAGTTGAGAACATGGGAATTTCAAACTGGGTTAAGTGACAACAAAATCAGATGAAATATCAGATAATTCTACAATTGTCTCAAACACATAACAAAATGACAAGAATATCATTATTTTGAATGTTCCTATTGAGTTTGATCTTTTCTTTATTGATAACACCATGCTATAGACATAGGCCTACAGTACATGGAATACACCCTAAAGTTAGGAAAGCAAATGTCCATACTATAGGAGACTAATTGTCCCCATGCTGTCAAATGACCAATTAATAAAAGTCGAGATTCACAAAGATTTTAGTGAGCTCAGATTTCAAACAATTAAAAAAAAAATTCTTTTAGGATTTGACCAACCTGTTTCTCGGATTAACTTTTTTCACACAATTCAATCCGTTTTTCTTCTTCTTCTTTTTACATTAAGAAACAATTTTTTAAAATTGATATTTCTCAGCCATGTCAAAATCTCATGCATACATCATAAAAGCTTACTAGTCAACTAGTGACATAGGCTATATGGTATGTAGTTAGTTAGTTGACTACTTATCTTAGTAAGGTTTAATGAATATGAGCCCTGTACAACATGTACATTGTACCTTCAAAATCAGACCAAATCAAATACTAGGACCTTAGAGTTAGAGATATTCAATAGGCTCTATATCATTAACATTCACTACACCTCACTCTGTACTATCTACATCTCCTTTAGTTTGAATGTGCATTTACCTCCAGACCACAGACCATTAGGGCACATAAAGGGTTATGATTGAAGATAAACATAAATCTTAAATGTACCATCCATATCTAAGTTGGAAATCTAGTTGATTTTTTTTAAAATTCAAGCTCATATTGTACATGGACATGTTGGCATGATTTCTCTTTTGTGAAAATGATGTTACACTGTAGGTTACAAGTAAATGTATACAGGAGTGTTGTCAATCTTGCATTTTTTTTAAATCTAAAATATTATTACCTTAGAATATGAAAATAACCCACCAAAGGGAGGGGTGAGAAGCCTGAAAACATTATAATGAATTGACAAAATGTAAAATCAGGCACCAGGAAAATGCTAAATGTAGCATACAATGATCAATTGATCTTCACACAGAAGTAATATCAGCTGAAAAGGTGAATAATCAACATGTATAGTGAGATTATGTGAACATCTGAAAGCCAGAATAATTCTCAATTCGACCAACTAGACAACAGAATCAGTACTTGCGATGGCAATGATTTCATTCACCCACTGGTTTCTGCTTGTAATTTATGCATGATTAAATAGGGTGAAACAGGTTACAAAATGGAGATCTGAATCCAATGTATAGAAACTTAAAAAGGTGTTCATCACTACCGGTATATATAGCATGGACGCAGCAATTCATTTATAATTCATCAATACCCAGCATCATTAATGCAGCTACATGTAGGTGCTGGTCATGCTGTACTGAAGCTCAGTTTATTCCTCATATAATACAACAAGTACATCCTGTACATGTACATGTGTGCATGATAGACTAAAATAATTCAATCTATTGCACATTACAATTTGGCTCATATACTGTAGTTGCACTTTATAGCAAACATGTCTTTAAAGGTACTATGTCCCATTTGCAGGCCCAAAAAATGAAAAGGTTAAATTCCAACGGCATTTGAAAGACAATACTAATTTAGAACTTCCCTAAAAAAGGGGGGCTTGAAAATGTCTTTAAGTGGGAAAATAAAGACTTAGGAGCTATAGAGCCAATAAGTAATAGTCTGATTTTCAGACCATTGTACCGAAAGGTCGTATATATTTTATGCTGCGCAAAGATTCAAACAGTTTAATTTTGGCCATTACAAAAAGTGGGTTATTGATGTAGACAAATGCTCATATACCCTTTACAGCTCATTTTATGTATGTTATTACCAAAGAAGAAAAAAGCCAGTCAGTTACTCAATAGTGTCTGACAGTGAAGTCTAGCAAGTAAACGGGTTTCCTTGCATAATTTGAATATTAGGACACTGCTAACGTTTAAATTTCACAGATAGGACATACATGACACATTCATAATTCCTGCAAAGTTTTACAGAATTTAGTGTTGGCTGCAAAAGGGACATAGTTTCTTAAAATAGAGTGCTCATATGCTTCAAATTTTGAAAAGAGAAACCTAGCTATTTCTGAGAAGGATTTCTAAAAAATATGAAAACATTCACACAAAATATAGGTACCCCTGTACATCCATAATCCGTATATTTTTTTAAAGTTTAAAGCGCTCTGAAATTTGATACATTTGATGATACCAAATTACCAATACACCCCACAATTTGTGAATAATAATTATAATAATTCTAGCAATAATAACAATTATTAAAAAATACAATAATAGTGATAATAATAATAATACACGTAATAATGATAATAATACTAATAATCATAATAATAATAATAATAATAATAATGATAATAACAATGACAATAATAGGGTCAAGAAATCTATAGAAAAACGAAAATCTCCAAGAGAAAGAAACGTACAATCCAAATCCAACTGAATGATTCTTGTTCACTTCACAGAGTTCATACTATTCTGCAACATAACTTCCTCTCCATCTAGCCTTCTAGGCTTTTTTTTTAAAGGCCACATAATCAAATTAATGCCAAGTCTTTGTGAAGTGCCTGGTTATGAATGATTTTGTTCACCTGCAATATGAAGGGTCTGTTTTTCAATAGTCAAGAAGCGTACTGCAGTTTCTTAGGTGTTCTTAGGTGTTCTGAGGTAGAGGAATTCCGCAAGCCATAATATTTGTTTGACCTAGCAACAAATATGGCATGCAAACTACATTCAGTGATTTAGGTTTTTTTTCTTAAGATAATATAATAAACAGGTGAATATACAACAGGCTGGATGCTGGGTGAAAATGCATAAATTTGAATACAGTTTGAAAATGCCCCATTTATACACACACACACACACACACAAAATAAAAAAATTAAAAATTATGAAATAATATATAATTATGCACATAGTTGTTTATTACTTATCTTCAATATCATCAAGAAAATTTGCAATATAATTGACAATCATGACAATACAGTTTTTAGGTATCTATTGTTAACTCACAGTCAAATCTGTTATCCTTAAAGAAACGAGTACATGTGTAAATCGTGTTAACCCCATGATTATGATTTATGAATGATCATTTCCACAAAATATGATTTATATAATTATAAGGATTTAACGTAAACTACTTAATGAGACGTAAAGAATACTTACCCAATTAAACACTTGTGCATCTTCAGGAAACTGATCTGATTGAGGTTCCCGTCAATATCGGGCGAAAACTACCATTAAATGTGATCTTTCACGAGGAGACTGCGGAATGAATGAAGAGACTTTCGACGTGCAAAACAGTTGTCGTTCGTGTTAAGCGTGAAACCATGGAAAACTTAGCCGATCCTACCGGGCTAGTATATCGGCACCTGCCGGTGGCTCGGCCTCGGCTATGTGTAACAACCAATTATTATTACCAACCAACTGTCTCTCCGGCACACAATGAATAGATGTCCGTGGCTTGTATTCTATTTTCTGTTATCTTTCAGAGTTAATTTGTTCAAATCAGCTTCGAATCTGGAGAATTGTATTCATGAATGCGATGAACAGAACAGTGACGGCGCGGCTACGTATGGGTAACACTGACTAACAGCTATAGTTATGTGGCGAGCCGCTGGCAGGTATAGTCAGTGCGGAACCATATCCGCACATGATCATATTGCGCTACTAAATATTATGCACGAGCGCCGCGTCGTCTATGGGGGATCGGAGGTCGCTGGAGTCAGCGTTGGGGGAGGAGGGGGAGGGGAGGTGGAGGGGGGAGGGGAGGTGGAGGGGAGGGGGGGGGGGGGGGTTAGAGGCGACACCCCTTCCGATACAAATTCTGTAAGCAAATCTATGCGGTTATTTTTTGTATTTCTATTTCAAAAAATGTAAAATTTAGTGGACTTACTCTCTTAAAATTAAGAGTGAATTTTCACTCTATTTTCACTTTCTTGGGAGTGACGTCCGTGATCACTTGTTTAGGAGTGAAAATCGATTGATTTTAGAGTGCTCTCTAAGAAGAAAAGAGTGAATGTTCACTCTATTTTCACTACATTTTCCGTGATCACTCGATTTTTTTTAGAGTACGTACCCAGGGGTGGTGATTTCTTTTCATGACGGGGGGGGGGGGGGGGGGGGGGGGAGGGAGCATAACGAGAGGGGACAAGGTGACAGAAGTGACTATCCCCCTCTCATGTTTTGAAGTTTTGTTGTGATTAAACAATTTTATACAACACCTACGTGGATCCTTGTCATTTGATTGGAGGATTGTTGGTCACATGATATTCAATAGATGTTATATTGCACGGTCGTGCATTTTTGGTTATATGCGCCGTGCAATTTTGGTTATATTTTTCATTTCATTTATTTTCATATTTTTCATGAACAAACATATACATGTACATTTCAAATAAAGTACAAAATTGTTTTTTTTTTCTTCAATAATACATAATAATAACAAAAATAAGTGGTCAATGTGAATTACTGATCTAACTAAGAGAAATATGATGGGACCTACATGAAAGCAAGCTTGTAAAGCTGTAGGCCCCAGTAAAGTATTTGTGGTAATAAATGGAGAACGGATATACATGTAATAGTGACCAGTCTAAATGAATCAAAAAATAAAAAGGAAATAATAATAAACTTGCGGTGGTGCTATTTATATTATCCCTTCCTTTCTTACAGTTGTCAGTGTAGATAAAAGTAGACGTACTTAAATTATCATACAATGTGTGCTCAGCTGGTAAACTAACATTTCAGATATAACAAAATGAATACATTGTATATTACATACATAAATAGAATAGGCGAGGCGAGCAAGCACGCTGTGTCAGCCGTCGCACTCTCGGATATTGAAGTAAAGATGTTTTATTGTGTTTTTTTTTTTTTTAATACGTATTTCCGAAAGCACGACAACCAAACACAACGCGCTTGCACGCAAAGGTCATACATTGACATCAAGATATGCTTTGAAAAGCAGTTCCTTTAGTTTACATTTAAAAGTATATAAGGAAGGACTTTCAATTAACTCTAACGGGAGGGCATTCCAGTAACTGGGTCCTGTAAACATAATTGTTTTTTGGGCAAAAACAGTTCGGGTACGTGGAAGGTGGTATGCGTCGCTCTGACGTGTGGGATAATCATGTAAGGATCTATTTTTCCGGAACATTCGTAAAAATATTTCAGGTAGGTTATTAGTAGATAAATTGTACATGAATATACCAACATTGCAATAGAATAAGTCTGATAATTTTAGGATTCTGTTTTCATGGAACAGATTGTTGGTGTGAAAAAGGTATCCTACATGATTAATATTTCTAATGGCACGTTTTTGAATGCGAAAAAGCATATTTATTAAATTTCCACTAGCGTTACCCCAGGCGAGAATTCCATAGGTGAGGTACGGAGTCATTAAAGCAGAATAAACTGATAATAAAATTTTACTGGGAAAAAAGTGTTTAAGTCTATTAAGTATACCAGTATTTCTTGAGAGGACCTTGCTCAAATTAGTAATGTGGGATTTCCATGATAAATCACTATCAATATAAAGTCCCAGAAATTTAGTGCAGTCGACTTGTTCCAGTTCGGTATTGTTAAAATTGACATGATTAGGAAGTATTTTTAATGTATTACTAAAAAGCATATAGTGAGTTTTGCCTATATTTAGTGATAACTTTTTTGCATAAATCCAGGACTGAACAGATACAAGTTCTTTATTTACAGTGTCAACTAGAGTACGAGGGTCACGATGTGTAAAGAATAAATTAGTATCATCCGCAAAACAAATGAAAGAAAGTAGCTGCGAGGAATTTCTGGGGTCATTAATATATAAAATAAACAAAAGCGGACCAAGTAGGGAGCCTTGCGGGACGCCACAGGTAACCAATTTCAAATGGGAATCATGACCGGACACACTGACAAACTGTTTTCTATTTGTTAGATAGTCTATGAACCAGTCTAGAGGCACTCCGCGAATTCCATAATGACGTAACTTGTAAATTAAAATATCGTGGTTAATCGTATCGAATGCTTTCGAAAAATCTAGGAAAACCCCAATAGTGTGAGAAACGTTGTCAATTGCGTGGGCTATTTTGTCTATAAAAGATAATAAAGCATGACTTGTACTGTGACTCTTTCGAAAACCAAACTGAGAGTCACATAAAACTTTGCTATGGGTAATAAAATTAAGTGTTCGGGTGTGTACCAACCTTTCAAGAATTTTAGAAATGGATGTTAAGAGTGAAATCGGACGATAATTATTGAGGGATTCTTTTTGACCTTTTTTAAAAATAGGGACGACTCTGGCTATTTTCATAATTTGTGGGACTGTGCCCGTGGTTAAAGACAAATTCAAAATGAATATGAGAGGGGAAATTATTTCATCAATAATATTTTTAAGAAGAAAATTTGTGATTCCATCATATCCCGAACCCTTCTTCGTATTTAGATTGGTTATAATAGTTTTGATTTCAATCTCTAGAACTGGTGTGAAAAAAAGAGACTGAGGGTTAGGAGTTTTTAGAAAATTTTGAAACTCTAAATTTGACTTTGGGATAGTATTGGCAAGATTCGGTACAATATTCACAAAAAAGTCATTGAATACCTCAGCCATGGCTGAGGGGTCGTCGATTTTGCAATTATTTTTAAGAATATACTTCGGGGGATCGGTATCGTTTTTAGATTTCAAAGCCTCGTTAATCACCCTCCACGTACTCTTTATATCGAATTTGTACTTCTCAAACTGGCGTGAGAAATACAATTGTTTAGCTAAACGTAAAGACGATGTGAGGACATTACGGTAACGAACGTATTGAGCCTTATTTCGAGCATTCGGATTTTGTCTGTGTTTATAGAAGAGTTTATTTTTTCTATTAATAGACTTAAGGAGACACTTCGTGATCCAAGGACTTTTAGGATGAGTGGTTGGAAAAATTTGATTTCTGAAGAGGTATAGTTGAATTTAAGTTAGATGTTAATAAATGAATAAAGTTTTCATATGAAATGTTTACATCAGTATGATTGTAAACAGGTGATTAGGGATTTAGGGGGGTTTACACACATAAAAATACCAAAGGGGGGGTTTAACCCCCAAACACCCCCCCCCCCCCTGCGTACGCGCCTGAAAGTACCTAAACGGGAGTTTCACACGCTTTTTATAGGCGTTTTCAACACATTCCCATCGTAAAAGTTTGTCCATGAATTTCATTTCAACAATATGCCTACCTTATAAATAGCCTACGCCTGCATGGGGGGGGGGGGGGGGGGTCTAATATAGAGGGGTTGGTACGAGAGAGCACTCCAAGAGAAGACTTGAATTACATTGAATTGAATTGCCATTTATTGTCAATTCGGGAAATTCTTTTTTTTTCACTGGTTTTACAATCATTGTACATAAACATAGTACAAGAAGAAATATACAAATAACAATAATAGCAAATGTGCATCATCACAAGCATAATATCATTCTAAAAAAAAATTAATTGGAAATCAAATAACACTTATACATTGATTGCAATATGATTATAAACTGCATTTATATTACCATTTCAAGTGTAATTCGAACCTCTAAGTTTCCTTTTTGTTTATTTGAAAATGTGGATAAATTTAGTGTTCTGAGCCCCGACTTAATGCAGAACAAATAGATAAGTTGAAACCCAAGGGTGTCGATTTGTATCCGTGGTTGGGGGGATGATAGGTGCCAAAATATTTTCGGCAATGGATCAAAGCAATCAAGAGGTAGAAGCGTGTGGCAAGTTGCACCCCCCCCCAAGCGCGTAGCCAGGATTTCATTTTAGGGGGCGGTAGTGAGCACGCGAAGCGCGGTCCCTAGGGGGTTGCGTGCAGGGAGGGGGAGTCCCCCCCCCCCCGCGAAGCGCGGAAGCTCTGATGTTTCATTAGATGATTAAAGAAAGAAGACGATCCTATGTACCATTCTCGACTCTTAATCCTTGTTTGAATCAAGTTCCCCTTCCTCCGCGCATAGCGCGGAAGCTCTGACGTTTCATTAGATTATTAAAGACAGAAGACGATTCGATGTACCATTCTCAACTCTTAATCCTTGCTTGAATCAAAGTTCCCCTTCCTCCGCGCATAGCGCGGAAGCTCTGACGTTACATCAGATTATTATAGAAAGAAGACGATTCGATGTACCATTTTCGACTCTTAATCCTTAATGTTTGAATCAAGTTCCCCTTCCCCTTCTGACGTTTCATTAGATTATTAAAGAAAGAAGACGATCCTATGTACCATTCTCGTTTCTTAATCCTTGTCTGAATTCATTTTCGCCCATTCCTGCGCGAAACTGCGCGAAGCGCGGAAGTTTTCACATTAGAGAAAGAAGACGATTTGTTGTATCGTGTCCTTCATGAACTCAGTTTCCCCCCTACCGCGCGAAGCGCGGAAGCTTTAACGTTTCAATAAATTATTACTCTTAATCCTTGTCTGTATTCATTTTCGCCCATTTCGCGCTTAGCGCGGAAGCTTTCACGTTTCATTAAATTATTCGTAAAAGAAGACGCTTCGTTGTATCGTGTACTTTGACGTTGCATTTGATTATTACGCTTAATCCTCGTCTGAATTCAGTTTCCCCACTGAAAATAATTTGTGTGACAAATAAGTTGTGACATAATAATATTTCTCCAAAAATGAAAAATCTTTTAGGAAATATCAGGAAATAAAATGAGTGAAAAAAACAAAAATAAAGATACAATGACGTGAATTTTAAAAAGGGTGAACGGAAACAACATAACAACTAGAGAACTATTTTATAAGTCATACTAATGTCCGAAAATCTTTCTCCTTGTCTCGGATCTCATCAAGAAATCGTCACAGAGTTCATCTATGTTTACACTGTCCAGGATTGTCTGATGTGCATTGCAGATTGCTATTTTTGCGCTTCGCGCTTAACATTTAGCTCGTTGCTTTTTGACGCTGCGTCTTTGCATTTGGCGCACTGCATTTCTATGATGCTGTTGATTGAACAAATTGAATAAATTCATCAATTCCTGATGAAACCGTAATAACTATGAGCGAGAATTCAATTTATTCTTGTCTCATATACGGTTGTCTTATTTACTTCGTATAAAAAGAGATAGCAAAATGTGCATATTGATGGTCATCTTGCGAGTAATAACCATTAACTACTCTCATCGGGCTCTCATCCTTAACTTTTCTCTTCATTTTTTTTTTTTTTCATGGTGAATTATTAGGGGGGATGATTGTACAGGCCACCCCCCCCCCACCTGAAATATTGGGGGGGGGGGGGATATATCCCCCCCATCCCCCCGGGATCGACACCCATGTTGAAACCAGTCTTTACGTTTTAGTGTGTATTCTGGCAACAGACTTTGTTTTGCAATCATTACTAGGTGCTGCATGTCGTATATGTTGATATTTTTATGCCAGTGAGCGAGCAAAATTTTTATTCACAAGTTATTTTGATTTCATTTTTTGAAACAGATGCATTAATAATGCATGTACGATTTCTCGATTAGTATATATCTGAAGATTACTTTACATTTATAACGAAAGAGCGTCGACATTCATTTTTGATTTTGTTGTCATAACTTAGTCAAGTGCACCAACTTCAATCTTCTCTTCAATTTCGAAGGTTGGCTTCATAAATTTGCTAAGCAGGCACATCGACCTGGCTACCCCTTTTGAAATATCACGGTGCCCCCCTCAACTCCCATTCTAGTGAGCTTTTGCATTTTCAGCCTGCAGTTAAGGGGGGGGGGGGGGGCTATAAGATGGAGTTTCTCAGCCCGCTCTATGGGGACACGTTTATGCATGCCTCCACTGCTCCGCTAATTATGAATTCGGCTGACTGGCGAGTACAAACTCTCTGACTTACATGTATCTGAACAAAAAAATGTTTTTAAAAAATTGCTGGAAAATTGCGAGAGCGGGCAACAAAATAAAAATCAGCACTGCATACATCTCCCTCTCTCTCTCTCTCTCTCTCTCTCTCTCTCCTTCTAATCCCCTCCCCATTTTCCCCCTGTTCTCCATTTCTTCCTTCATTTTCCCCTTCTCTTTCTTTTCTTTTTCCCTTTTTTGTTCTTGTTAGATTTATCTATACCACATTGTTACTGGAAGCCGAAGCTGGCGGATATCGAAATGGAAAAGCATCCCTAATATTATTACCTCTTAGTGAACAAATCGCTTGATCACGGTTTAAAAGCGTTCTTTTGGGGGCATTTAGGATCAAATAGTATGAATGTCATTAACGAGATATGTATGACAAATTGGATACTTTGCGTTTAACTTGCAAAAACAATTGTGGATTAAAAAAGAAGGACATTCTGCAAATGAAAAAAGATCGTGTTTTGCTCTTTGTGATGGAGACCTTTTTGCACGCGATAATAATTATCATACCGTTGGTCAAAAAAAATAAAAGCGTGCATTTTCCTCATATCATTCTCCAGCATGCAATAGACATATTATAAAGACGGAACAGTTATATACATCTCGGAGAAGTCTTAATACTACCTCTTCACATGCATCCGACACATGAAGTGATATTAATCGCCTTGTAGATGAGTGCCGACAAACGAACAGAAAACAATAAATTATTGACGTATGCGAGAGAAGCTCACAGACGTGAATAGCTCGGTGTTTGTTTTCGAAATGAGATGTCCTCAAACGGATATACAAATCTTATAATACGGGTTGAACCATGGGGGCGTGGTACCACAGGGGCAGATCTAGCATTTTGCTAAGGGGTGGGGGGGGGGGGGGGGTTGGCCCAGTGACGATACAGACATCGTCCACACGAGCCGCGTAGCGGTAAGGCGGGTTTTTTGTTGTTGTTGGGGGGGGGGGGGATATTTTGAATCCCCGTAATTGATGTTTTCCTGGCATCTACTCACACAATGCCATTGTGTTAGTGCCCATCACATTTTCACTTGGCAGCCCAAGGGGGGGGGGGGGGGGTTGAATCCCCTAACCCCTCGTAGATCTGCTCCTGTACTATACATGATGCCCCCCCCCCACTGAACCTTTATTCCAGTTCAGTGATCGTCCCCTGAAAAAAAAGTGGTTGGCGCTGGGTTGCTGCAAGCGGGCGCTGAGAAGTGATTTTTTGAATGAAATATAAACCCCGACTAATATGAAGACCTTTTTATCTTTTCTCTCTCAGTTTTTATTTACAGAAACAGAACAGAAAAGGGTCGATTTTCAACTAAAATTATAATGAAGTGGAAAATGTGTATATCTTCATTTGAGATAGAAATCATTCTTTTCCATATATTTTATCAGTATTGTTGTCTCTAAAAGTTAAAATTCTATATCACCTTGTTCCTTTTCTTCTCCTTCTCCTCCTACTCATTTTCTTCTTCTTCTTCTCGATCTCCTTCTACTTTTGCTTTCTTCTCAGTCTTACAATTTGATCGGGGCCCACAAAGCAGATAGTTCACTGGATTAGCGCTTTCTATGTTTTTTTTTTTTTTTTCAATGTATCTCATTTTCTTTATGTTAACAATATAATATTGATAATATTTTTTTGCATTGAAATGTGCATCTATGAATTTCTGTATTATTTTGCTCTGAAACAATTGAAATGATTTTATTTTTACAATTGTATGTCTTTAAAGCCCCTCTGAAAGTGTTGGGAGCCTGAAATCCGCCGAAAATTTGAAAGCAATATTTCACTTGAATTGTATCATAATGTGAAAGGGGGTGCCATTTTAAACACACTTCTGCCAAGATTTCCCTCCAAAAATGTGCTTGAAGAGAAATATTGATAAAATAATACATTATTTGGGTTTTCTGTTGTATGCAGAAAACTTAAATTTTGTATTCTTTAATCAATATTCGACTTCAAACATATTTGTTTTGAAAACCCTTGCAGAAACGGGTCTTAAATGACATCCTCTGTCACATTATGATGCAATTTATGTGAAATGTTGCCATCAAAAGTTTGGGGCACCCAAACAATTTAGAGGGGCCATGGACATGTTTTTATTCTGTATAAATATGTTTCAATAAATGAATAACTAAAAGAACTGCATACGGGTAGATAACACATTTCTTCATTGCAACAAACAAAGGACTATAAATCACAATCCAAGATTAGAACTGTATATAAAGATATAACACTTTATTATCATGTAAAACTGTACAATTTTCAAGGCATCTAGCACCAACAAACAAAACATTAAGGGAAAGTAATCAACATCCTAAAAACAAAACAAATATTTGGTTGTTCCCTGATAAAAACATGTCATATTCAGCCAATCAATAACATATGTACTAAACTGAAAAATAATCAATGCAAAAATGGAAAACACCAGCTGCATCCAACACTTGCATGTGTACTAAACTTTCTCCCATCAAATCATGTTCAGAAATTGATTGTTTAGTAAAAGTAAATTCACATGTAGAAAACTACATTACCACTTGTAGAAAACTACTTTAATTTTATTGGAGAATGGAAAAGACAATTGTGGGAAAAAACATTTTGTTTGACAATTACTGCAGTAAATGTATTTTCTGTATAAACATGTAAGTTTATTATATGTATGCACAAGTGCTCGATCATATATGTTATGTTCACTTCACCAGTTAAAAAAAAAAAACAGTTCATGAAAATAAATGCCTTGATAATACTGTAATAGAGTTGACATAAATAATACTGCAAAAGAGTTTACATAAGAAATACCTCATACAATGTAACTTAATCAGGTGCGTGTTTTCGAAGGCAATTATTAAATGTGTCAATGTCGCTGTTTGATTTTAAACAACGGCACTTTATGCCTTAAATTTGTTTTTTGCATCATGCTTGTACACACTTAACACATGTTTACACACTTGATATATATTCTTTGAATATGTGTCATGGTCTAGGCCTGGTCTAGTGGTTACATCATCAGACTATGGATCACATGATTCATGGTTCAAGTCCCAGACTGGCACTAACGTCCTTTGGCAAGATATTAATCTACATTTGCCATTCTCCATCTTGGTATAGTAATTGGACTTTATTTCATTTCAACAGGGTAGCTGAATCATTCCTAAAGACATATTAGAGGTATTGTGGTCTTAGTGGTTCATTCACTGAACTCTCAATCAAAGGGTTGAGGGTTCGAATCCCAGCCCGACACCACTGTCCTTTGGCAAGACATTAATCCACATTTGTCACTCTCTACCCAGGTGTAGATAGGTAACCAATACATCAGAGCATTTCATATTTGGCCGCCAGCTGTAACCGGGTGATATTGTTGGAGCGCAGGGAGCATCACAGAATAACAGACATGTGTGCTATACAAAAAGCCATGGCCATTATCATTATTATTATAATAAAGTGTTCTACCTCCTGTTGTGTCTTTTATTAAAGGTAAAGATCAGTTTTGGTAACGCCTCCAAAAAATGAAATGGAAGCTTTTATTTAAATACCAATCATGTGAAAGAATATGTTTTGACTAATACATGATGATACAAATTTTGCAGAGAAACCGCCTACTAATTGATATATTTGGTAAATTATTATATCTATTTGGACCTGATAGATATCGTGCACGTGTCACGTAGTCCCATATACATATTTCTGTGTACAGTGCTTGTAACTTTACCAAGACAGGGCCAAATTTCTTATCATTTTGATGATTCTAGAACCTTGCAGTACACACCAATAGTTATATGCTAGATGATCAACCTTTTCTGATCGATTTCACAACATTTCTTTCACAATGCAATCGCATGACCATAACTGGTCTTTATCTTTAAGCCATACTGCACATGGGGCAGGGAGTACATCCTAAACATAAATGAATTTCTGATTCATGATAATATAGGCTAATATATAACTCCATGTCATTTCAATTGTAAATCATATGAATTTAACACCCCAAAAAGGGTGATAATGGCTATCAACTGCTATTATGAGCAAATGTGGTTGTGACCAAGTTCTTAACACATCCAAAGTGAAATGGAATTAGAAAAGAAAAAGAAAAACATCCTAAAACATCTAAGTTCTCTTAAAGATATTTCCTAAAATCCCTGCACAAAGCGTGACAGAGCACTCCATAAGTTAATGCATAGTTGTTGTTTTTTTATAAAGATTTGTGATACATAACATGATACATAACATCATCTAAGAAACAGTGAACCAATTTGACTGGCCCATTTGAGACTCTCCTACCAAGGATTACTAGTGTGACCAGCTGTCAACAATTATCTGTTGATACTTGAACTGGCTATTGTTCGCGATTGCGTAATATTGGGGACAAAAATTAGCAACAAAATTAGTGTCCTCAAATTTCTGGAACCACATTATTATAGAACACAAAAATATGAATATTTCTCTGCAACACCTGTGTCTGAATTTAAATCAAAAACTCAATCAAAAAGGTTCTGTAAAAATTGATAACACTCAAGGCAAGGAAACAGTGCATATAAATGATGATCCCACCTTAAAGGTACCATGTCCCATTTGCAGGTCAAACTAGATGGAATTCGACTGCGCGCAGTCGAAAATGATGCCTCCGTCATAGAGCAATTTTACAAACCAAAACAGAAGAAATTTTTCGAATTCAAGTTCAATTGTAATCCATTGACAGGTTCTCAGAATATCGTGATTACAAGCAATTTCTCATATACATATATGACCCTTTGATCTTTGACCTCATGACCCTAAAATCTACTCAGTTCATTGGCTCTGCAAGATGTCCTGAGTTAAATAGTAATCAATCTGTCAGTTCTAATGAGAATGCGTTCACAAGCTATTTTTGCATACATAATGAGCCCATGATCTTTGACCTTTGACCTTATGAACCAAGAATCTACTCAGTTCATTGGCTCTGCAAGTAACATACATGACCTAATTTTGGCAGGAATCCATCAATCGGTTCTTGAGATAACGCGATCACAAGCTGTTTTTGCATACATAATGTGTGCTGTGGCCTTTGACCTTTGACCTCATGACCCCTAAATCTAATCAGTTCATCGGCTCTGCAAGTAACATACATGACCTAAGTTTGGCAGCAATCCATCAATCGGTTCTTGAGATAACGCGATCACAAGCCGTTTATGCATACATAATGAGCCCTGTGACCTTTGACCTTTAACCTCATGACCCCAAAATCTAATCAGTTCATTGGCTCTGCAAGATACATACATGACCAAGGTTTGGCAGGAATCCATCAATCGGTTCTTCAGATAACGCGATCACGAGCTGCTTTTGCATACCTAATGAGCCCTGTGACCTTTGACCTTTGACCTCGTGACCCCAAAATCTAATCAGTTCATCGGCTCTGCAAGATACATACATGACCAAAGTTTGGCAGGAATCCATTGATTGGTTCTTCAGATAACGCGATCACAAGAACGGGACGTACGTACGTACGTACGTACGTACGGACGGACGGACGGACAACCCGAAAACATAATGCCTCCGGCTACTTCGTAACAGAGGCATAAAAAAGGAAAAGGTCAAGTTCTAACGGCGTTTGAAAGACAATACTTATTTAGAACTTTCCTCACAACAAAAGGGCTTGAAATTGGCATTTAGTGGGAAAATAACAACCATTAGTTGTCGAATCGACTTAAGTGATTGCAATCACCTAAGTACTAGTCTGATTTTCAGACCCTTTTACCGTTGTACCTGTTACAGCTCATTTTATGTAATTACCAAAGAAAAACAGATGTCAGTCAGTCACTCAATAGTATCTGGCAATGAAATCTAGAAAGTACCGGTGAGCAGGTTTCCTTGCACAATTTGAATACTAGGACACTGCTTATGTTTAAATTTCACAAATAGAACTTACATGACATATTCATAATTCCTGCAAACTTCTACAGAATTTGATGTTCGCTGCAAAAGGGACATAGTATCTATTCTTTAACATCAACAGAGACAAATGAGAGAAACAGGTGAGTGAAAGGTTTAGGAACTCTGAAAGTATGAGAACCGTAACTTTTTCACAAAATTTGAGGACCACTACGAAATTAGCAACACAAATGCTTTACTTTATAAGCTTCTCTCCTCCTTCTCCTTCTTCTTCTATTTCTTTGTCTTCTTCTTCTTTCCCTTCTTCCTCCTCTTCGTTTCCACCCTATTTAAAAACTTCTACATGTACTACTACTACTACTTCTATTACTAATATTATAATATGTTGTGATATCTTGGTTCACTCACTTGCCTCTCAATCCACAAGTTGAGAGTTTGATTCCCAGCCCAGCACTAACATTCTTTGGCAAGACATTCATCCACATTTGCCACTCTCCACCCAGGTGTAAATAGATACCTGGCAATTAATTACTGGGGTAATGATAACAGCAGTGCCCTCAGGAAGAAGAGCACTAATGCTGATATGTAATGGCAGTTAACTTTTATATTACAATGTACAGTGTGAAAATGATTTGCTTTTAAAGGGATTGTGTTACTTTGTCTCAGATTCTGAAACAAAATCCTGGATTTAGCTCATTCTGCAATCATAATTGTACACTTTTAGGTTAGTCAGGAACCCCATGACTTTTACAAGCTGATCGCCTGTCTGATTATCAAGACATTTACAGTTGGAAATCGAAATAAAATTTTGCGTTATCTTAACGGTTTTCATAACACTACAGTGTATTGGGGAAAACAAGTATGGTAAAACCGGTCACTCAAAGATTGTTACTTTTTTGAGGCACTTCATGATCATTTTGAAGCGCAATTTTGTTAGGGCTTCAATATTACACCATATCACAGACACTGATGACACGTAGGGCCATGCATCTCAGACTTAACATTGTTAAACGATGCCTTTAAATCCTATCTGCACTAGTTTAACCAGGAGGGATAAGACCTCCCTTCGTAGTCAATGGCAGGTGGTTATCTCATCAAATCAGCTCTCAATTAACATAAGAAAAAGGGGACCATGGGGGACCAATGCGTACCGCTTAGGCATTGTTGGGTATATAGAGGGCGCAAGTAGCTACAAGTAGTGCAGTCCCACTTTAAGGCACATATACCTACCTATTTGAGATTACAGGTGGTATTATATCTTTACTCTCCTATATCAACTGAGTCACCAAAAAGCAGTGAAAGATTACCCTAAAAAAAGAGAAGGAAAACATCTCTCCCATTTTGGAATGTATAGAATGTATAGTCATAGTGGGCTACCCAGCACAGGGTGGTGTCAGCTTACATCCTTCCCCTGTTTGAAGGATCAGAAATACACCACAAAAAAGTACAGTGTAAATAGACAAAAATAAAATACAACCTCCCACCTTGCATATGATCTAGAACATGTCCAGAGACCCGTTTCACAAGCCTTTTTTCAATGACAAATGCCAACAATCAGAAGCAAGGATTTCACAAGCTTATAACAAAAACTTTCATTTGTCACTGATGACAAGTTTTGTAAACATGGGGCCCAGGTGCAACCCGCCCTACTCCCATCGGAAGAGGGCTCCATCCCCCCCCCCCCTCTTCCAAAATGTATGTACGCCATAGAGTGCAACAAGTCCATCCACAGTCACCAAGATATGGAAGCACTCTCTCAACTACTGAGACCACGGTCTGTATCACTCCTGGATGAAAGTGTTGGTATGTCATCAAAAGCTTTCTCAAACTCATCTCCTGATCTTTCTGATAGATCCTCCTCATCTTCTGATCTGTGATGATAATCCACAGACTCCTCTATGCCTGGTTCCAGGAATCTGATTGAAGTCCTCTTGGGAGCTACAAAACAATCAACACATATACAACTCATTTAGTCAAACCATATACATATCAAATCATCATCACACCACAAGTTAGCGATCTTCCAAACATAAAGATCCAACTTGCTTCTGCAAAATGGAAACTGAGTACAAAACACAATATCACAATGAGCAAGAGTTCTCAAACGGCAGCAATTGAGATACATGTAATTTAGGTTAGAGTCAAAAGAATATGCATGTTGTGATACATCATACCGGTACTCATATTTTAGCAAGTTGATATTGCCTGGAATTGGGGGCTCAATCAATAGTGATCTGTCAGTTTATGACAGGTTCAGTGACCCAATCAGAGTTCTACTTCAAATGTCTCTCCAAGTACTTCGGTCTTGAGCCATCCGTTTCAGCATTTCATATCCTGTTGCTCCACATTCTGTGATTAAATCATCTAGAAAGCCTTTACGAGGTCTTCCCCTTAACTTCTTTCCATGTAGACGGCCTTCTAGGACTCTGATCTGATCTGGGCTAGGAGTCATACAAAAGGAACAAACATGTAGTAGCTCTCACTCCAAACATTCCATTGATATACTTACTATATGGTTTTCTCTTTGCGTTCTGAGCATCCTCATCATCATCCTGCCATCTCTCAAAGTCTACACTGATGTATGGTATCTGACGGAAGAAATGGACATACATAGTCGTTATCATGATGATGATGATAATGTTGAAATCAACAGCAATAACACAACAAATGTTTGATTTACATATGTAATCAATCCTTTATTTTCTATATACTTTACACGCTTTACAGTCTGTTCTGTTTGCAAAGCCCATGGCATACTGGATCATCTGACTACCGTTTGATCACATTTTGGAAGAACTTGCAATAGCATTAAAAAAAATATTCAAACTTTTGAAATCTCGATGATCGAGGATCTGACTAGTCATATGATTATTAAACTCTAAATTTCAATGGATTTCAATGTTCTTTGGAATAGGAGAAGCTAAATTGGCTCAGAATCATAGTAACATCAGATCAGTAGTGTTATGGTCTACAATTTGAAGCCAGTTCAGCATTTATTCTGACTAGAAGGCTTAAATGCACACAAATTCTGGTTACAAGATTTTGTATCATCGTTTAGAACCTAAATTAGAATATAATGCTTGTTTTTAATATATTTCCGACACGATTGCAATTGCTTTGAGAATTGGATCACAGGGGAAATGTATAGTGTGTGGTGGGCTCTAGAAATATCTCACTACCTAGTAAACACACTACTGCAAGAAAAGGAAATTGTTAAAGCATCAAGAAGAGATATACTCCTAGTCATCATTCATAGAGAATTCAATAGTTCAGGAGCTGGTGCTATGTATGATTGGTTTCTAAACTTTCCTTATGTACCATGTTGACAGGGTGTACAGTACTGACAGAAGATGTGGTGATAATGATTAAAATATATGTAATGGAGTGAGTTCTGAACTAACTATTACTAACCTTTGTTTTGGTTTGTGTGAGTCTAGTCCACTTGATACCGATGCTCTCTTTATAGAGTGTGATGAGAAACTCTCTCCCAGCTGATACCATGGTGAAGTTAGTGTTGTCAACTCGGCTAAACAAATCCAACTCAAACTCATACTCTATGTTCTCTAAGATTGCACTGTCCAATGAAACAAAGGAGAAAAGATAGTCAATGCAATTGCAGATTGTATCACAGCCTCACTCTATGTATTGTTAATTTTTGATTGTCTTTTCATATTTCATAAAAATACTTGTAAAATGGATTTATTAACCATGGTAGTTTAATGAAATGGAAAGAAACAGCCTATCAAATAATAGATCAAATACATTTCTGCAAATACACAATATTATGCACTTAATCATAAAAGAAATAGCTGCTTCTGTAATGGCACACATGTCCGTTATGATACTCCTGGCACTCTCAAATCATTACCCGCGTCATAGCAGAGCAACCTAATACGTAGTGCTCCAGCCTATTGGGAAGAGAGCAGCAAATGTCTTGCCGGAGCATGTTAGTGCCGGGCTGGGATTTGAACCCTCAACCCTTAGACTGAGACTCAAGTGAATGAACCACTATACCACAACACATAAGACTTATCCATTTTGGGACATTTTCAAAGTGATTGCTTTCCTAGACGTTTCAAGCATATCACTAAGCTGTACTCAGAGACCTTCCCTATGACTACGATATGTTTGGCAAGTACAGTGTGGGATGAGAGAGAATGGGATATATAAATATATATATTAAATATATATATAAATATATATATAAATATATATATAAATATATATAAAAATATATATATATTTATATATATATATATATATATATATAACTATGGATTGCACATACGGAAGACATGTGATAAAAATCAATATTTTGGAGACAGTAGCAAAATGGTACCATAAAGTTAAAACAAGCATACAAACTTTCGTTTTTATTTCGCAGAAAAGATCTTCAAACCAGAGTCTTTCAATTACTTAATTACTTTTTACCCTCAAAGACACACTTTTTCGGTAAAAGATATACCGTCGTAATTTATGTCTCCTTTACGTTTCATTACTATCTGAGCAACAAAAGGGAGACATTTTGTCTTTCTCATACTATTGGGAGACATGTCTCCTAATGATAGTGATACTGAGCATGCACACATATATGTATATATATATATAAATGTAACATAATTAAAATGTATGTTTTGCTTTATAGATTTTTGAACATACTATTAGTCTTCATACAAGCCTAAAGGGTTATAAGGATTGCACATAGGCTTAGTCTATATTAAATTACTATTATCGTTATAATTATAATAACTGTTATCATTATTATCATTTCTATTAACATTGTTATAAATTCTTGTTTATTAACACGAAAATGTCTCCTTCATGTGGGTGTCTCCTATAAGTAGGTATAATAACACCAAAATGTCTCCCAAATGTCAGATCTATAGAAATATTATCATCATCATTATTATTATTGTTATTTGATTTAATTCCACAAACTGGAAACTTCCTGGGTCTTTGAAGACATGCATTACTTCTAGGAAACACCCACTCAATGGAGACATATTTGTGTCTCCTTGAAGTACAAGTTTATCGATTATTTTGTCTATGTTATTATTAATGTTTTTTTTATCATTTTTTTCTTGTGTGGAGGTATATTCGCACATGTCCTTTGTTTTTGTTAATACTCGATATGACATGCAGTGGCGGATCCAGGGCGCAACAGGTGCGCAACAGTTTTTACCATCTTCATCCCATTATCATAATTATAACTATCCTCTTTATAAATCATTATCAATGTCATATGAATGGATTTGTATACTATAAGAAAAATATGAAAAGGAAAAAGAATCTTGCATGTGAAGACACCATATGCTAACTTTCAAAAAGGAACCCGAACGCGACCCGACCGTTTAGCACAAGCCAAACAAAACGAACCAGACACAACGAATCTCACAGACATGTGTATATGGACACAAACTCAATCAAAATATGCATTCACATCTTCAACTGGTCATCCACAAAAGGTCACATTCAAAAGCAAAAACAAAACGCGGGAACTATTTAGTTATTTTATTAGCAAGGAATTTATTACAAAGGTAAACCATGGATTAATTGAGCAAGTCTAAAATCAAGCAATAAAAATTGGGCACATGCTCAAAATTATAAATAAGCATGAAGTAGAATACATATATTATATAAATGGGAGAGATCTCAATGCAAAATATTAAATTAATAGTCACATTGAATATTAAAGAAACAATTTAAATTGCACAGACAATACAAGAAAATATTTCAGTGTATCACATCATCAGGCAAGAAAATAAAGAAATGGCAAGAAAGAGACAGAAAATTGGAAATAGGGAAAGGGAGGGAGGAAGGGGAGAGAGACAGAACAAAGTAGTGTGGTGGTGGTTTTGGTAGTAAACCTCCTTGGTAGTGGTAGTAGTAGTAGTAGTAGTAGTAGTAGTAGTGGTAGTAGTAGTAGCAGCAGTAGCAGTAGTAGTAGTAGTACAGTGGAACCTCGTTATAAAGATATCGGATATAACAAAATCCTCTTATAACGAGGTAATTTTGCTGGTCCCAGCTCTTTATATTTCTTTGGTTTTTTACACTGATATAATGAGAAACCTGATATAACATTAGGTCATTTTCATGGTCCCAAGGACCTCGTTATAAAGAGGTTCCAATGTAGTAGTAGTATTAGTAGTAGTAGTAGTAGTAGTAGTAGTAGCAGTAGTAGCAGCAGTGGCAGCAGCAGTAGTAGTACTGTAGTACTACTAGTAGTAGTTGTAGTAATACAAGACTAGTAGTAGTAGTAGTAGTAGTAGTAGTAGTAGTAGTAGTAGAAGTAGTAGTAGTAGTAGCAGTAGTAGTTTTATATTTCTAAAATATTTATAAAACTAATAATGCTTAACCTTGAAATTCTACATATAATTGGAACATACATACTCTACCCAACCATGACTAACTTGACATGAACCAATGAATAACCACTCGTGCATGAACGAAAACAGAGCTTCTCAAAAAAGGTGTAAAATTAAGATGTGGTCAAAACTTTGCCTGTATCTTTTGAATCTAGTAAAGGAAGTCATCTCATTTTTGGTCTGGGTCCTCACAAATGAAAGCAAAAGAAAGAACATACATGTGGAGATCTTCGGTTCTGAAATTAATCCCGATGTAGTCATTTTCATATTTCGATGTCTATTCTGGGATGAATAGGGACAGTGCCCAATGTTATGCAACACTACAACCTAGTGGGTCAGAATGTAATCGTTATACTTTTCCTACATTTCTCATGAATAAAAACATTAACACATGTAATTATTATAGCACTAAATGAGCAAATTAGCATTATTTACTCTTGTCACAAAGAACACTGATGTAGCCAAATATGTACACCATATAAAAGGCAATGCTGTAAAATATTCCAATAACAGGAATAACAATAACAAAAGTTCAACTAGATGCAAACGTGCAATCCATATATATGCAAGATTAGATAGTAAAATGACATCTAAGTGTCTTTGTAATATCTGTGCTTGTGGAATCAAGTTGATGCTCTTCAAAAACACTTCGAAAAGGGATTGTGCTCAAACTGACATCATTATCAAGTACTATAAATACCCTTTGTCTAATAATATGTAGTTCACTCTAATAAACTTGAATTGAACTTGAAGTTTGACTGCATAACTACACTTCACTGTACAGTGTGCAACCAATCATTTCTAATGTCCAAACCTTCATCATGCACTGAAAGCAGTATTCATCATTACATCATTAATTAGATACATGTCATCTTCATTTGATCCTGAATTAAATTTAAAGGTAATACAAAGTTTTGGTATGGGGTCATGAATTTTGTTCAAATGTACATATTGGAAGCATATATACGATCCAACAAAACACAATGATCGTTGTCGCTGTTGTAATCGAGTCTAAAGTGATGAAATTGTAGATAATAAACTCTTTATGTTGTATAGCGCCCTCTCCGGATTGATATTACTTTAGCTTTAAAGCAATGTTTCTTGACTATTCTTTTGGAAACCTAATATCAGAACTGCATATTCCGAGATTTTCATGGTCGCAGCTACCGTTATATGACCGTAGGCGCTATTTGAAATTTATCGGGAGCACCGATAAATTTCATATTAGAATATCTCGAAATCCAAAGCGTTTTAGAGCCCAATTTATTCAGAGGCGGTTTTTCGTACACAAGGTTTTACAATGATAATGAAAATTTAAACGTTATTCTCCGACCCTAGTGAAATATTCCCAAAACTTTGTATTACCTTTAATATTCATTTAACTTGCATACATCCAGGTTACAAAATGTCCACTATATAACCATTTAGCACTTTCTTTAATACATACACTAAGTCAATGGCAGGGAAAACCGAAATAAACTAACTTCATTCAGGCTCATTAATCATCATTACACCAATGTTTCAACTGACCTCTTTGCCCACCATATTAGACTTTCATCAATTCAGCTCTATCACAAATTAGAGCAAGTTACAGGTTGCGCATGTGCAGATAAAGGACCAGGCTTGACACTGAAACAAAACGAGGATGAGTCCTTGTGCAAGCTCTTTCATGAATATTCATTTAGAAGCCACATACCTACTGGAATATACAGGTGAAGGTACATGTATTGTGCCAAAAAAGGCAACAAAAGATGTTAATCAGACCATATGATCTGACCCAACTAATATTATTAGTTTAGGAAGCTCCTCTCTCTGTCATCAAAGTTTTTCTTTGCTTTATTCCTTTCGTTCATCACCTTATTTCTTACCGCTTGCCATTCCATGGTGATTTGATGTCTTTGCAGGAAAGTGGTGCAGGCCTTCCTCCCTGGGTATGAAATAAGAACAATACATTCTAAATCCTTTGTCATCATCGATACTATCTTAGGTTATTAAATAGGAACTAGTCGACTGGTATGCCTCTGCCCTCTCACGCACTGCATTATATTGAACAAATTTGCATATTTGCACTATCAACTCATATGAAATTTCAATACTTATTATTAATTTGACTAAGCTATCTTTCAGAGTACATGAAAAGCCAATTAATGTCAATTAAGTGCACTTTCTCCATAAATGCTGGAAACTGAAGAAAAAAAGTAGAACTCCTGGAAAAAAAGTTGCATATGTGCATAATCAAATAGGAATAACAATAAATTTGACTATGCATTTTTGTAAAACAAATAATCCATGTATACACACATGCCACACATTGATATATGGCCGAGGTCCGAGATGGGGGTGGGGAAATCAAATGAGTCCTGAGTTACTTGTCATGTCCTACATGACCGTCTCACCAAGTTTAATGACATCAATCAAGTCATACTCAAATTATCGCGTAAACGAAGAACATCTGATGGATGGGGGAATAACCCCCTCCCCCCCCCCCCCCCCCCCCAGCTATTGCAGTGTCACTCAAAATCAAATTTATTAATTGCCAAGTCCTACTCAAAGTTTGATGATATTCCATCAAGTCATACTTGAGTTATCACGTAATTGTTCAAAACTGAAGGAGTAGTTCGCGACGCAAGATCCCCCCCCCCCTTTGTTTGTCATAATATGCCATTACCATGGCAATGCACTTTCTGCCACTGTCATCAACTTCTGCCAACACGCTGATTCCTATATACTTCGTTTGGCAGGGGTATAATAATGACTAGACCTTGAAACTAGTAAATGGAAGCTACCAAAACTGAAAGCTGGGGATCCCTGGAACTTAGTTTCTTGGAACACAATATTCTGATTTTTATATAAATTATATGCACACTTCTAATACATGCTATACCAGTTTCCTGCCCTTTAAAATGACAACAAAATTACAACTTTTCTCAACCCTTTGCCTAAAGATGCACTTAAACATAAACACAAAGAAGCTTACCTGGTAATGGTTCCCCTTGTTTGATTGCTGCAGAGAAATACTGCTTGCACTGCTTGCTTCCCTGCTTTGACCAGCGGTTGTACCTTCGGGCTGTAATGACATAACATATAAGCCTTATATACTTCTACGCTTCAGACATGTTTCACAGTTTGTCACATGTTGTGCCTACATCTATGAAAGATGTTTGAAAAGAAGAAAAATACTTTAAAACGCACAACACTCCGGTTGCAGCTTGCATGACTACCCTCCCCTGAATTTGCTTTATCTCATGAAACATAACCACAGCATCGGGACACCTACATGTACCAATTTATTTATGGGCAAAAGATACTGTAATTTAAACAGGGTGATTAATGTTTTGCAAACCTCAAATCCCCATCTCATATGATGTGGCAAAAATAAAATAAAAAATACTCAAAAAGAGCCCAGTAGACTAGATGCTCACCTGAATTTCGCAACCTCCCCATAGTGCCCCAAGGGGAAAAAAAAGTTTGTAAATTTGCTCAGGGGCCTATAGTGTGTCTGCTCATCAACACCCCAAGGCAAACATTTGTGCCAAATTTCACTAGAATTGTTCAAAAACTGAGGAAGTAGTTCACGACACAAGATTCGACCGACCGCGCGACCGCCCAACCGACTGCACGCTGATTCCAGTATACCCCCTTCAAACAAAACGGATGGCAAAATCTCACTTGAGCATTCTGCTCACATGGGCTAAAAAATATGGAATAAATCAATCAACAAGCTGTATGCATGCGCACAGGTAGTTAGAGCCCATGTGTCCCTCCAACTTTTAAATGTCTAGGCCAAATACACCTTTACCATTACTCTCGCAGTTGCTAGATTCAAATTGTATCCATATCACACAATCTTTCAGTATTTACAATGGTTGCTGGGAAAACTTCTCATTATGGTCAGCTATAAACTTTTCCCATACAGTGTTGCGTTCCTGAGCAGATCCAATTAGTTTTACACCAATATTTGTCATATAAATGCATGAATCTACTACTTTTTTTTTTCTTCATGAATCTCCATTGTATCATATGCTGAAACCTTTATGAACTGATTCATTCTACAAGAACCAAGTTTTGAACTCATGCCTATGATTCTCAACAATACAATACAACTATGAATTCAGCACATGTGATAGTTGAACTGCAGAGTTAATGGGAACAACTCCCTGTTTAATATCAAAGCAACAATGTGCAAAAAAAAAAACACTTCGCTTTCATATTACCTGAAGACCTATCCCCAGAGGTCAATGTTGCAGTAGAGCAGCCATCCTTTGAGGTCGCTGGTGTAGTTGAGCTGCCATCCTCAGAGGTCACTGTTAGAGTTGAGTTGCCATGCTCAGAGTTCACCCGTGCTGTAGAGCAGCCATCCTTTGAGGTCGCTGGTGTAGTTGAGCTGCCATCCTCAGAGGTCACCGTTAGAGTTGAGTCGTCATGTTTAGAGTTCACCGTGCTGTAGAGCAGCCATCCTTTGAGGTCGCTGGTGTAGTTGAGCTGCCATCCTCAGAGGTCACCGTTAGAGTTGAGTCGTCATGTTTAGAGTTCACCCGTGCTGTAGAGCAGCCATCCTTTGAGGTCGCTGGTGCACTTGAGCAGCCATCGTCATCAGACGCTTCAGATTCTTTGCGTGCCCTCATTCCTATGGGAAGGGAAAGACATATAAAATGCGAACATCAATAATTTGCATACACGATATAACAACAGTCAATATAAGAGAGAGAGAGCATAAACAAATTAACAAATTTGTAATAGTGCAATCAAACAAATACAAAATAAATATATACCAAACACAAAGAGTTTATGAAATAAATAAATAGTAAATATCACTTGATGAACATTTTTGTTTTCTGCGTTAGGTTTGCTTCAGATTTGGGAATATGAAATGGTGCAAGTTTTTTCCATCAATATTTTGCAATTGTTTTCATATAAATGTACAATTGGGTGTATCATTTACTGGTTGTTTTGTTGCTCGATGTTATTATCCTATATGCTATCCCAATTCAAAATTATATCAGCTCTTATTTCTATTACTACTGCCTCGCTGTTATAAATCTGAACTCGAGATAATCATAAATTTGCTGTACATATAATATGGTACATTGAACCAATGCAAAATTTGTATAAATGTTTACCTACCTCCTATATCTATATGATGGAGATGACTCCCTACTCGGGTGATTTCTTGGATGGCAAGTGGGGTCTGGTAGATTGTTTGATTGATTGTAGAGGAGTGTCCCATATGCCGGTAAAATAGTTCCAAGTCAGCATCAGGCAAGTCGAGGGATGCGTAAATTGTAGACACTCTGTGCCTGTTCTTGGTGGCATTCACCGTAACGTTGGACGAAAGGCTGATGTTGTCTGAGACATTCTTTAGAGCATGCCACCCTCCAACATGGTCATGAGACATTTGAGTACAAGCGAATATGTACTTATTATCAGGTCTTATTCCTGCTGTATGCCGGATTTCCTGATCACATAGAAGTTGCACAGGTTTCACAGTGTCTCTTGGGAACAGGACTGGAACCAAGCGATTAGTGCCCTTCCCAGTCTGGTAGCATATCTTGAGCTGAGATAAAAGTTCCTGATGGGCTGGATTTTTAACTTCATGAATCTTGTCTTTCTGCATCCATACACCCTCTTCTGCATCTCTCCATTCTTCGGTTGTAAGCCTGCTGGGTTCTCCACCACGCCTTGCATTCCACAATGTCAATCGCGAGCAAGTCAGATCTCGTAACTCTACAAATGTGTGAGAATCCCAAACCAGGAACTCATCAGAGATGATTTCTGTGACTTTCTTTTGAGTGTATGTCTTCAATGCTTCAATGTCAGCCTCAAGCGGGAGCTCTGCAGGCTTCCTCAAACGCACTTGGCGATTCTTTTGGATTTCGTAGTGTGCATCCCCAAAAATCAAATTCTGGTTCAAGTCAAGAATCTCTACGAACTTGTCAATCTCAGATGCATCTTCATCTAGCCTGGATACAAGAAAACTAGCTTTAGTGATTTTGCTAGCTTTTTTCAGCACAAAGTACAAGCAGAGTTTCAGTCCTGGCTTTAGTTTGCCTTCAGTTTCATCATAAGTGAGCGTCTGGATTGCCTCTGTCAAAGATTCGAAGTGCTCTCTACTGAACATGTCTCCAGCATGTCCCATTGTGAGATCTGCAGTCCCATGAACCTCGTGTTTCTTCTTAAACTCAGTGTATAAGGTGGCAAGTCTTCTCATATCAGCCATAACTGATTTTCTTACTTCAAGTTTCTTGTCTTTTTTGGATCTGTGTTTAGTCCACAGTCGATGTCCAACATTAACTATCACTTTGTCCGTTCTACACGTATTCCCAACGTCATCATTCTGGAATCTACTAAGTATGTCAGTGACAAAGTCTGGGTGTTTTTGATACACTGGATCTTTCCCTTCCATGAGGTTTACTGGTACTCCTTCAGATGGAGTGCATATATCACCTTGGCAAACTTTCCTGTGATGCCAGAAGAAATGTGAGCTGTAAAAGCCCTTGCAGTTACTGCACATTTTAAGGTTGTCATCATTCCCTGATTTTGGTAACTTTTCTCTTTCATAAATGGGGTTGTCATCTTTCATACGTTCTCTATTTACTTGGTATATGCCTTCCTTCCTGAACTTTGAGAACACCTTGTCTCTCTCCCGCTTTGGCAGCTGCATGGCAGATTTCACCTGCTCCTTATCCTTATGTACCAAACAAATGTGTCTCGAGAGCTTTTCACCACAAGCTTTGTTGCAGAAAGGGCATGGCCTTGATGGCTTCTTGTACCTTGTTTTCTTGTCCTCGTGTTTGTGTGTCGTTTCCATATTATCATTGGTTTTCTGATGTGGCAATTCTGGCCCTGAAAATGATCCTGGAAGGCACTGTTTATAAATCTTTGTAGGTTTTTCATCTGGTGTAGATATAACAGAAGATGGTCTCTTGCGCACTTGAACATTTCTTGGATGAATCTCAAGAGTTGCCTCATCATCACTGCTGTATTCCTCGTTGCTACCCTCCTCTGGTCGATATGTTGGATCAAGGTCAGATTCATCACTGTCAAAATGATTTTGGAGTTCACTTGATGATTTAGATAGGTTAGGGTAGATGAACCTTCTTGGGCGTGTGTACTGCTCTTCCTCATCTGAGGAACAACTTGATGGAGATACACAGTTTTGTGGATGCTCAGATTGTTCTAATCCTTTGAACTCTCCTTCGACTGGTTGGTGTCCTTGTGTCTCTCCTTGTTGGAGTCCTGGAGTCCCTCTTTCTTGTTGGTGGACCTGTGTCTCTCCTTCTTGTTGGTGGAAATGTATGTCTCCTCCTTGTTGGTGTCCTATAGTCCCTCTTTCTTGTTCGTGTCCTTGTGTCTGTCCTTCTTGCTGATTAATCTGCATCTCTCCTTCTTGTTGGTGTCCTAGAGTCCCTCTTTCTTGTTGTGTCTCCCTGTGCTGGTGGATTTGTGTTCCTCTTTCTTGTTGATGCCCTAGAGTCCCTATCTCTTGTTGGTTGACTTGTGTCTCTCTTTCATGTTGGTGGCCCTCTGTCTCTCCTTCTTGCTGGTGGACATGTGTATCTCCTCCTTGTTGGTGGACATGTGTCTCTCCTTGTTGGTGGACATGTGTATCTCCTCCTTGTTGGTGTCCTAGAGTCTCTCTTTCTTGTTGATGGACTTGTGTCTCCCCTTGTTGGTGGATTTGTGTTCCTCTTTCTTGTTGGTGGTCCTCTGTCACTCCTTTTTGGTGGACTTGTGTCTCTCCTTGTTGATGGATTTGTGTTCCTCTTTCTTGTTGGTGGTCCTCTGTCACTCCTTTTTGGTGGACATGTGTATCTCCTCCTTGTTGGTGTCCTAGAGTCTCTCCTTCTTGTTGGTGGACCTGTGTCTTTCCTCGTTGGTATATATGTATGTCTTCTCCTTGTTGGTGTCCTAGAGTCCTTCTTTCTTGTTCATGTCCTTGTGTCTGTCCTTCTTGCTGGTGGCCCTCTGTCTCTCCTTCTTGTTGGTGGACCTCCATCTCTCCTTCTTGTTGGTGTCCTAGAATCTCTCTTTCATGTAGGTGGCCCTCTGTCTCTCCTTCTTGTTGGTGGACCTCCATCTCTCCTTCTTGTTGGTGTCCTAGAGTCTCTCTTTCATGTAGGTGGCCCTCTGTCTCTCCTTCTTGTTGGTGGACCTCCATCTCTCCTTCTTGTTGGTGTCCTAGAGTCTCTCTTTCATGTAGGTGGCCCTCTGTCTCTCCTTCTTGTTGGTGGACCTCCATCTCTCCTCCTTGTTGGTGTCCTAGAGTCTCTCTTTCATGTAGGTGGCCCTCTGTCTCTCCTTCTTGTTGGTGGACCTCCATCTCTCCTCCTTGTTGGTGTCCTAGAGTCTCTCTTTCATGTAGGTGGCCCTCTGTCTCTCCTTCTTGTTGGTGGACCTCCATCTCTCCTCCTTGTTGGTGTCCTAGAGTCTCTCTTTCATGTAGGTGGCCCTCTGTCTCTCCTTCTTGTTGGTGGACCTCCATCTCTCCTCCTTGTTGGTGTCCTAGAGTCTCTCTTTCATGTAGGTGGCCCTCTGTCTCTCCTTCTTGTTGGTGGACCTCCATCTCTCCTCCTTGTTGGTGTCCTAGAGTCTCTCTTTCATGTAGGTGGCCCTCTGTCTCTCCTTCTTGTTGGTGGACCTCCATCTCTCCTCCTTGTTGGTGTCCTAGAGTCTCTCTTTCATGTAGGTGGCCCTCTGTCTCTCCTTCTTGTTGGTGGACCTCCATCTCTCCTCCTTGTTGGTGTCCTAGAGTCTCTCTTTCATGTAGGTGGCCCTCTGTCTCTCCTTCTTGTTGGTGGACCTCCATCTCTCCTCCTTGTTGGTGTCCTAGAGTCTCTCTTTCATGTAGGTGGCCCTCTGTCTCTCCTTCTTGTTGGTGGACATGTGTATCTCCTCCTTGTTGGTGGATTTGTGTTCCTCGTTCTTGTTGGTGGTCCTCTGTCTCTCCTTGTTGGTGGACATGTATGTCTTCTCCTTGTTGGTGCCCTAGAGTCCCTCTTTCTTGTTCATGTCCTTGTGTCTGTCCTTCTTGCTGGTGAACCTGCATCTCTCCTTCTTGTTGTTGTCCTAGAGTCCCTCTTTCCTGTTGGTGGACTTGTGTCTCTCCTTCTTCTTCTTCCCTTTGAACTTGTCCTCTGAAATGCTGAGGGGAAAAATAATTAGAAATTAGATGAATAAAGCCAAATAATGAGTAGAAACTTGTCCAAAATGTAATCAGTTTAGCTATATCACATGGGGCAATTTTTAGTATTATGGGTAATGTACAGAGGTAAAGAATTGAATCTCACATACATGACTTGTATTGCTTTGTCTATCATGGGTTACAAGCAAAAACATGAAAAGGTAAAATTTGACTTTTATCACATCTGATAATAATCTTGTAATTTCCATCATACTCTAAATTTATCAAAATTAATTTTACCTTTTTCTTCCACGGCAGTTCTCGAACTCCATAATTGTACAGAACTTCGGTCCCTTTAGATATGTTCTTTGTAGCAATTATCCACATGTGTGGATGTGACTTCATATCTAGTATCTTCATTCGGGCGTTCTCCTCCCTCCCTTGTCCATGATTCACGAGGCGGCCGAGTCTATCCCCAAAAGCACACTCATCAGTTGCATCAAGACTGTATTCCAAAGAAAAGTGTACAATATTGTATGTCATTCAACTAGATGGATGTTCGACTGCGCGCAGTCGAAAATGATGCCTCCACTATTGCGCGATTTACATATTAAGCCCAATTACATAACGTGATCACAAGCTCTTATTGCATATATAATGAGCCCTGTGACCTTTGACCTCATAACCCAAAAATCGAATTAGTTCATCATTGGCCCCTTAAGGTACATACATGGGCCAAGTTTGGTGAGAATCCGTCAATCGGTTCTTGAGATAACACGACCACAAGCTATTTATTGCCCTATGACCTTTGACCGCATGACCCCCAAATCCAGCTTTAGTGAGGATGGGATGAACCATCCAAAAGTAATATGTAGATTTAACATCTTATGTACAAATTTAACATTTTGTACACAAAGTCTGAGTGACCTTTGACCACACTAAAATGTATAGGCCTCCCTAGCTAATGCATCTACCATTCAAATTTGGTAATGATAGGACGAACCATCCAAAAGTAATAGGTAGTACACATACGGATGGACAGTGCCCGTTTCATAATCTCCTAATAGGAATAAAACGTGCAAACTTACCAGTAGCTTTGTCCTTGATGCTTAAAAAAAAAACGAAAACCAGATGATTCCTCCTCCTCACGTTGGTTGCCTTCTTGGGCAGATATAAGTTGGCCTGGGTACTCCAACAAAAACTCCCCTTTTGAGATGTCTCTTTGTGCCACTATCCCTCTTCCTGTAAGAAAAATTACAGTAAGACATCATTACACCAACATTATGGTACCTCTAAACAACGATAGTTGATTGTTGACGTCACAGCTGAAAGTCATCTTCAACAAAATATTGATTTGCAATTTATTTCGTGCAATTTACTTTCAGGCGCACATCTAGACATTGTCCCTATATACTCTATATGTAGTAAATAAGGATGTCCAGCTCAACTCAATTTGTTTTGTTTCTCACTGTTTTCATTTTGGACACCCTCCAAGAGTTGGGTTTGCAGGTTCTGTACATTGTAGAGTTTGAGGAAGTAAGGATTACAAAAAGTATCCAGGAAGTGTGTCTGATTTTCTTATGCCAGATTCACCATTCTATTTCTTTTATGTTGAGATGGAAATGGCAGGAATTTATATGTTTCCAAAAATCACAGTGCCAATTTGATCAGTACAATTAATTTTGTCAGAATATCTTGACAATGTGTACTCGGACAGACGGTGTGAGTTGCCATTGACACCAATATATGTTATTCGATCATACCGGTGTTTACACAATGCCATGTTCCAAACAGTAAAAAAATGATGTATGTAAATATGCCTGGTCAATCTTCGGGATAAAATTGGCGGCGCACAACATGCCATCGAACAGCGCCTTCTAGAACACCAGGTATACATGTACATCCCTTTATGTTATCGTGGTAAGAAGAAATATGGACGGACAGACGGATAACCTAAAAACAGAATGCCTCCGGCACCACTTCATGTCGGAGGCATAAAACAAAAGAACTTGAGTTGAAATGAATGTGCAAAATATGCAAATTATGTTGTTAAGTTATGTTTCTGCTGTGACATCAATCAAATATTGTTGGACAGTATACGACCTAAACTTGTAGCAGCCCCATGAAACTTAATTATGAATTAAAAAATGATGTTGCTTACCTTTGTTCTCAAACAGCTTGACAATGAAGTGAGGAGGGTCCTTTTCTTTCTCTGTGTATTGTGCTGCTACCTCAAGGGGGTTGGGTTTTCCAACACCACAATGTCTTCTTCTGGTCAGCATGTCTAAAAGGGTTAGAGAAAAATAGAAAATGAAGACAAGGCCTATATAAACCAAGAATTATAACAGCATTTAATAGGAAAAACTACAGATGGTATTCATCAAATTTAGTAGGGTTACACCGCTATGGAAGAAGGGATTACATTCCAGTAAGGGAAGTATCAAGTTCCAAAAAGGGGTCCATTATCTATTTTAGTGTATGTCACCATCACCACAAGTGGCCTAATTGGGAATGATGAAATTGGGGGATTGACAATAACTATTTGGCCGCTAGAGGGCGTTAAATTAAATGAATTAAATGCTTGTTTCTGATTGGTTGACGTGCGCTGTTGGCTCAGCGGGTCCAGCTTCAGGTTGTGCTACCTACTTCCGGTCTTTTACGCCGAAATCCTACAGAATTCAATTTTTGCCGGCTAATTTGATCATTTCATCCGCAACGGAACCCCATACTCACAAAAACACTTATTTAAACTGATTTAAATCAATGTTTAAATCACTTTTCGATAGCGTTTTAGAACCGTTCGTTATAATGACGCATCATGATTTTGGCTGATTTCAATAGGAAAGCTATTCACTCGTGCCTGTCCTGGAAGTAGGCAGCACAACCAAAGTAATATAGCGCCGCTATCGGAGAATATCTTACAGCTCTTGTCGATCTCTCGAATTGGTCTTGGATACAAAATTTTGAATACCCAGTGAAACTTACCAGTGACTCTTTCCTTGATCTTGATGCTTGAAAAAAAAAGCCCTAGCCCTGCAACCGCGACTCCTCACATCGCTCGTCTTCTTGGGCAAGTAGTTGCTGCAGGAAAATAAAAACATGTACATATTTTTCATATTGTGTCAGAAAAATTGTGTTAAAAAAGACTGTTTGACCCTACAATGTAGATACACGCACCCGCTATCTCTTGCGATAGCGGTGCACCTACAAAGCTTCCTCTAGAACTTAATTTCCCTGTCTTATTTTTGTTTCTCAATGGAATTGTCATAGATCCAGTCTTGCATGGTCTACAATCCAATGAAAAAATCAGGAAAATTATTTTGACAACCCAAAAAGCATGCAAAGTTTCTGCAGATACTGCATGTTCATCGTTGGGTGTTTCGCGAGCAGTTCAACGCAGAACCCTATGCCAACAACACAAATAAACAGAAATTTGTTTTGTTATAGAGGTCTAGGGTAAATCGTTGTAATCAGCATTTTTTGACATATGGTTCTATATTCGCTGTCGAAGTTGGAATGCGCAGTGCGTGGCCACGCACGCGCACAGTACACATTCGCATATAATCCAACAGCACTTGATTGCCCTGCGTTAAGCATTTGTTTGAGCGGTTGCTATCGAAATGTACAAGCCGGGACCGGGGTCGTTACATAGGCTTCGACAGTGAATAGGAATTAAGCTTCATGCTTTGTACATGTAGGTGCAAGCAATAGCGGGTGCGTGTATCTAGGTTGACCCACAACAATGCAAAACAAAAAAGTTTGACCTTGCAATGATTCCAATGTCAAAATTACCGCTAAGACCAGAAAGATGCACAAGATATTATATTAAATATCGAAGCAAGACTGATCATATCAATCATCCACTTTGACTATTCTATTTTGACACACAGTGACAATTAATAATTTTGACATGGATTTTTACATTTCATTCAAATTGGCAACATTTTTTTTTTTTACCGCGCCTGGCATATTGGCATTCAAAATCCATGAATGTCACCCATTACTATATGATACAAAATCCCCCAAAATGAACAAATGATAATTTATATGGGTTTGAACTCAATTATTACCTTTATGTAATACCTAATTTCAAATTCTTTGACGTCAATTGAAAGTTTTCCACCTCCAAAATACATGATTCGATTGATAAATCCCAATGTACTCGCATATATTGGTGACACGGGTATGTGCCGCTACAAAGACCCCCTTTTTCAGAGCCAATTTTTTAATGAGGGCCGCTCGGCCAGGCCGGGCCGGTTGCCGCTCTCAAGGGTTACAAAATTATTTCCCCCTTCTCTCTTGCCGCTATGCGGCAAACTCCCAGTTCCCAAACCATATGGCGTCCGAACAGTGCGGGCCGGATTTTTGCCCAGAACAGCCAATGCATGAGCGCTGTACATAGCCGCTGAGCGGCGCTCATAGACACATACATGTACACACGCAACAAGCGCGGTCAATTCATGACATGATGGTCGAATTCTGACCCAGACAAGAGTTCCATATTTATACCCCCTACTAAAACATGAGAAAAGAACTTGATAATAATTTATTTGATTTTTTTGGATGTTGAACTTGAAGAATAACACAATGTGTTATGTAATATTTAATGTTGTATCCATTAATGTTAAAGCTATTTCGTCCAGTATTTCTGTCCTAGCGTTAGGGTTAGGGCAACGCGGACTCAGGTGGACTTCCAGTAATTTAAAATTCTATCATAGTCTAGACATAGGTCTAGTCTAACTAAGTAGATTCTATCAGTCGTTAATTTTTTTCAGCGGGGGGGGGGGGGGGGGGGGGGGGTGGGAGATCTAGATCTAGGAGTAGGCCTACTAGGACTAGACTCTATATGGAACTCTTGCCATGACCCGTTCTCAAGATCCTATTTTTCACTCAACTTGTTGCCCCCTAGGCTATAGCAAGGCTAAGCCCTATCCTTTACTCAGGGGAGGGCCAATTAGCCCTAGACTCTACTAAACTAGCTGAGTAGACCCTACTAGCTTAATTTGAGCTGACTGCGGCCAGGGGCGTCGCCAAAGGGGGGGGGGGGTGGGTGTGGGGGGTGCGAAATTGCGCTGCCGTCGGGAAAACAAAGAAAAGGGGGAGGGGAAAAAAGAGAGGGAAAGGGAAAGAAAAGAAAGAAAGAAAAGGAAAAGAAAGGAAAGAAAGGAAAAGAAAGGAAAAAAGGAGAGGAAAGGAAAGAGAAGAGAAAAAAGAAAAAGAGGGAAGAGAGGAAAGAAAAGAAAAGAGAAAAGAAAGAAAAGGAGAAAAGGAAGAAAAAAAGAGAAAAAGGAAACAAGGGGAGGTAAGAGCCTGAGAGAGGGGGAGGGGGGGTTGTTGGGTGGAGTCGTCTCGTCGAGGGAGCAAGAAAGACACGCATAAATAAATTGCTGTGTCGGGTCAGCCGTGTCGGTATTCTTGCTTGATCCTCGGGTACTATATAAATGCAGGAATTTGAAGTCGGCGAGATGTATAATGTCGGTTGGCCGACAATTTTTTTTCCCCCTACTAACTGTGACGACATCGAGAGAGACTACAACTATAATACTTGTACTTTCTAGAAGTTTGACTTTCCTATAATATCAGCTAAAGAAATCAGAGGTTTAAAAGTTTCGGGTAAACTAAATTCAACCAAGGATTAGAGTCAAGAACGGTACAACGAATCGTCCTTTTTCTCTAAAATGTTAATGAAACGTCAAAGCTTTCGCGCTTCGCGCGGAACATTATTTAGATAAGAATTAAGAGTCGAGAACGGTACGACGAATCGTCTACTTTCTCTATATTGTGATGAAACGCCAAAAAGAAAACGTCAAAACTTCCGCAAGCGCGGGCGGGGGAAAAACTGAATTCAGACAAGGATTAGGAGTCAAGAACGGTACAACGAATCGTCCTTTTTTTCTAATATGTTAATGAAACGCTAAAGCTTTCGCGCTACGCGCGGGAGGGGGAAACTTCATTCAGACAAGGATTAAGAGTCGAGAACGTTACGACGAATCGTCTTCTATCTCTAATAGTTTAATAAAACGTCAAAGCTTCCGCGCTTTGCGCGATTGGGGGAAACTGAATTCAGACAATTAAGGATTAAGAGTCAAGAATACTACACTGAATCGTCTGCTTTCTATAATAATTTAATGAAACGTGAAATTTTCCACGCTTTGCGTGGAAGGGTGGAATCTTCATTCAGACAAGGATTAAGAGTCGAGAACGTTACGACGAATCGTCTTCTATCTCTAATAGTTTAATAAAACGTCAAAACTTCCGCGCGGGAGGGGGTAAACTGAATTCAGACAAAGATTAGGAGTCAAGAACGGTACAACGAATCGTCCTTTTTCTTTAATATGTTAATGAAACTCCAAAGCTTTCGCGCGAAGCGCGATAGAGGAAATCTGGATGCGGACAATTAGGGCTGATTAAGAATCGAAAACGGTACAACGAATTGTCTTCATTGTCTAATAATAAATACTACAAATTTAATGAAACGTCTAAGCTTCCGCGCTTCGCGGGAGGGGGGAAACTTCATTCAGACAAGGATTAAGAGTCTAGAACAGTAGAACAGATCGTCTGCTTTTTCTAATAATTTAAGGAAACGTCAAAGCTTCTGCGTTTCGCGCGATTGGGGGAAACTGAATTCAGACAATTAAGGATTAAGAGTCAAGAATACTACACTGAATCGTCTGCTTTCTATAATAATTTAATGAAACATGAAATTTTCCGCGCTTCGCGTGGAATGGTGGAATCTTCATTCAGATAAGGATTAAGAGACGAGAACAGTACCAAGAATCGCTTTCTCTCATAATTTAATGAAACGTCAGAGCTTCCGCGCTTCGCGCGATTGGGGGAAACTGAATTCATACAAGGGTTTAGAGTCGAGAGCAGTACAACGAATCGTCTTCTTTCTCTCATAATTTAATAAAACGTCAAAGCTTCCACGCTTCGCGCGATTGGGGGAAACCGATTTCAGACAATTAAGGATTAAGATTCGAGAATACTACACAGAAGCGTCTGCTTTCTATAATAATTCAATGAAACGTCAAAGCTTCCGCGCTTCGCGCGGAACGGTGGAATCTATAAAGTCAGATAAGGATTAAGAGTCGAGAACACTACAACTAATCGTCTGCTTCTCTCATAATTCAATGAAACGTCAAAGCTTCGCGCGGGAGGGCCCTTTGCGCGCTCTTTAAGTGATTCGCTTCTCACTACCCCCTCCCCCTAAAATAGGATCCAAACTAGATCTACGCGCCTGCATTTAAATATATAGTCTAGATCTAGCTATGATACTGACTAAGTTAACGAAATAATTCTTATATTTATGTCAAGGAAAATGACAATTTGCGCATACGCAAGTAGATCTAGATCTACTATAGATCTAGATTCTAGATAGACTAGATCTAGATCTAGATCTAGTTCATAGAAAAAATAATTTAGCCTTCGGCCCCGGGTTGATACTAGTATTGATAGGGTTAAATTTGTAGACACAGGGACATTATTACATTTTGTCGGTAATTGGTGGCTAGTTTTGTCGGTAATCGGTGGTCTCTAACTTACACCCCCCCCCCCCCCCCCCCCACTGAAAAAGGTCTAGCGACGCCCCTGACTGCGGCACACCCCCAACAACAAATAATTTGAGTAGACTCTACCCACCCCCGCCCCGGATAGATCTAGGCGGTACTACTACTAGCCTAGATCTAGTAGTAGATCTAACTTAGATCTAGACCTAGGTCTAGATGATACTTGATAGATCTATCTAGACTAGTAGTAGGGTCTAGTACTAGATCTAGTAGAGTCTAGATCAGCTAGATCTAGATATAGAGTCTAGACCCCTACTAGATCTAGATTTTACTAGTAGTAGTACTAGACTCTTCTACTTCTAGATTCTAACTGTTAGACCTCTAAATTGGAGAATTTTTTTTTGCCAAGCCAAGGCCCAAGACGTACTAGATCTAGTATGAGAATCACACAGGGTCGACTCTCTATGCTTTGCTGGAGTGGATAGTCTAGACTTTTCTAGATCTACTCTAAAGTCAATTGGCTACCACTCTCATGAGTGTCTCAGTCCCATATATCAGATGCAGGACTAGTAGTACGGTAATAGAAGTAGTCTATGAATATGATTAACAGAAAAGAATAAAATATCCACATATAGACCCTATAGGCCTACCTGAAGTTCAGACAACCGTCCCGACTTGCATGCTGCTATAGCCTGCATACCGTACCGTACCGGCGCGGGAAGCTTGGGCGGCAGGCAACGCCTGGGCTACATTCGTGGAGGTCCTAGTAACATCTTGATCTGCTGTGTAGCGGTGTAGTTAGGAGACACCTTTTGCTATATAATACGGTGCAAGGGAGACAATTTTATCGGCAAATATATGTATATATTACTGCGCATGTGCGAAGATCGCGATATCGCATTGGAATAAACTACCTTAAAAAAGAGGGTGCTTTTCACACCATAACGGATATATATTTTTCTTTAAAAAAATAATGAGCAAGATGCACATTATTACGTTGTTAGAATCACATCTGATCTTAGAAATGAATATCCCACACATATACGATTGAGAAAGCGAGATATATCCCATAAACTTTGTGTCTCTCAAATGCACTGTTATATCAACGCCGAGTATACACCCCCATATTTGAAAGGGTTTCTATTTTAAGTTGATGTACCCTTGTATCAAATGGACGGTGCGAACATTGAGCTACAATGTTAACATGAATATTCATGAAGCATTTTGGACACCGTTCCTTGTAAAACTGCATGTATGGGGTGTTGAAACGTAAAGGAGACACGAAAATGTCTCCCTAATCTGGGTGTCTCCTATAAGTAGGTATAATAACACCGGAATGTCTCCCAAATGTCAGATCTTTATATATATATATATATATATATATATATATAAAAGAGAGAGAGACAGAGAGAGAGAGACAGACAGACAGACACAGAGAGACAGACAGAGAATGAGAGAGAGAGAATGCCCCAGCAAAAGAGTATAAAACGACAGATATGCATGTATCAATATAATAATCAATTGACAAGAGGCAAGGAACATCTATTTACCTGAAAGAAATACTGCTTGTGGTGACGTTGACGATAGGGTGTTTGACATCTTGTAACTGAACACTAAGAAGAACCGAGTTGGCATGCTGAGACCATAATATCTTTGGATGACATCTAATAAAAAATTTAAAAAAAGGTAAGATCATCATCTGGTAGAAGCTAAGGTATACTGACAAGGCAACAGTATACATGAACATTTGTTGATATCATTTATTTATTCAAGAAAAGTAGAAAACAAATAGAGTAAACATAGTATACATAAATCCAACTTGGTTTGAGAAAAGAAAGAAAAATCATTTGACAAAGTAGTGACATAAATTTGATAGTGAGAAAGTTGCCATTCTACTAGGTCCATTGCTTATAAAGGTAGATGGCAGGTTAACATGAATTTTACCACATGTACACATTAAATGCATGAAGCGGGTTTATAATCTGAGAAACCTAATCTGACATGATGGGCTGGCTCTACATGAACAAGGATGGTGAGCAGTAATAAGGCAGTATGCCCTGTCCTTTCAAATGAAAACATGTCATGTGACCTGGGGTCTAAGAAGATGTAGATCAGTTGTGGATTGTGCAAAGATATAAGAGTTTACCACTGGAAAAGGTTACATTTTTGAGCTTACATTTATTTGCATGTTTCATTTTCATTTATGATAACATCAAATATTTCCTCAATGGGGAATGCTCTTTCTTTACAATATTAAATATATTTAACAATAATATAAAAAGCATACTAAACAATATTATAAAAACTATGAAAATGGTCAAAAATCACAGTCATTGACAACAGACTGCTCAATTATTGGTGCAGACAAATTAGCTCACTTTCTTCATCTATTTATGCTGATTACTCAGCTCTTATACATTTTCTACCGAATTCATTGGCACTTATTATTCATTTGCAGTCTTGGACATTCAGTTAAAGGTTTGAATGATTATTGGCATTTGAAATTATAATTTTCCATCATTCCCAGAACTTAATATTACCGTTAACTTGTAGAGCATAATGATCATTTGTATGACATAGAGCATAATAACTATGGCAACACCTTCAGGAGGGGAATCATAACAATTCATTGTCATGAAATTCATGAACTTGTCAAGTACTACAACAATAAATAACTTACTGTTTGATCTCCACTTCATCTTCCTCTAGAAGAGGCATTTCATCAGAGTCCTCCTCCTCCAACAGATGGCTTGCATCACCCCCACCATTCAATGGAACAGTCTGAATGCTGTCCTTTGATTGGGCCATGGGGTGAGTTTTAGGGATAGTCAACTCTGTTTGGGGAAGAGCTTTCTGGCTATGTGCACGAGATGCTTCATCTATTTCATGCTGGTCAATCATGTCCATTAGAGGGAGACATTCATCTTTGGTTTGACTATTGAGGTTGTGTGACATTACACATCTAAAGAAGAAATGGAAAAACAAAAAATTAAAAGTATGTAAATGATCCCTTTGTTGCTTCAGCAAAGGAGAATTCATATCTTTTCAAAAAATATAATACCTTTTTGTCTACCATGGAGTGAATGAGCTGTAAATACATTTTAAAATGAAAATCATAACTTACTGAAATGAGCAGCAATGTATATACAGTTTAAAGCATATCTACACTAGTTTGACCAAGAGGGATTAGACCTCTCTGCATGGTCACTGACAGGTGGTTATCTCATTAAATCACCTCTCAATTAACATAAGAAAAAGGGGACCATGGGGGATAAACGGTATTACTGCTTTGGCACCATTTGATTTAAGTAGTGCAGTGGGTATTTTAAGACACACAAACAATAATAAGGTGCAATAAATGAAGGTAAAACACTAAAAGTCATGACATGATGGTTATAACTCACCCTGATATACAAGGTAGTATTTCATGTTCAAGCATCATCTGCCTAGCTTCATAATCACTCCCTAGGGTCTTCAGTAACAAGACAGTCTGCTGTACTACCTGAATAAATACATACAAAACAAATGTCATAATCATATACCATCAAACCTGTCTCAGTAAGAACCCCTCTATAGAGGCCACTGTTCTATAATGGTCATCCATAATGCCTCCCTCTTGAAGGAAATGTGTGTTGAAGAACCTGTCTACAGTGGCCACTATTTGTACTTCCCTTGGGTGGCCTTAACAGACAGGTTTGACTGTATACAACAAGACTTTTTGAGAATGAGGTTGTCTATATCGGGATTCAACAGATATAATACTGTGAACACAATAATTCTAGTTTTCATAGACTTATGGGTACTCTAAATACTACATCCCACTATGGATCTGCGACTTCACTAACATCACTCTACAAGTCTACAAGACCAGATCTAGTTCAATACATGCATCAAACTGTACCTCCAATACCATGTCTCTGCATTCTAACACTGCCCCCCCCCAGCCTAACAAAGATAAATGGTGAAGTGCTGTATTTCCTAAATACAATGAACTACATAATAGATGGTCATTTTAGATGCCCCGGGCATTGTTGATGGATTGAATTCACTGCACCCTACCATAATTTTTTCCCCACAATATTTACTAATAAATCAACATGTATAATCATTTGGAATAGTACTATAATAAATGATGATGCAAAGAATTCTGTGAGGTTTAGGACACATAATTCTACATAACAACCTAGTTAGTCTGTTAGGGAGGAGGGGGTTCATGCATAAAGATTTGCTGTATATTTAAAATGTACTGCTTACACTCTACAAGCAGTATTCTTTGTTAAAGGTAATACAAAGTTTTGGTATGGGGTCATGGATTTGGTTCAAATGAACATATTGGAAGCATATTCGATCCTACAATATTCAGAGATTGTTGTCGCTGTTGAAATCGAGTCTAGAGTTATGAAATTGTAAATAATAAGCTCTTTACGTTGTATAGCTCCCTCTCAAGGTCAAGATATTAATTAAGCTATAAAACAATGTTTATTGACTAAAATCGACCAATTAGCTATTCCCGTTCGGAAATTATATATCACAACTACATATTTTGAGATTTTCATGGTCGCAGCTACCACTGTACGGCCGTAGGCGCTATTTAAAATTTATCAAAATTTACTGGGAGCACCGGTAAATTTTTATATTAAATTTTTCTCGAAAGCAGAACTGTTTTAGGGCCTAAATTTTCTAGTGCTTACAATACACCCACAGGGGCATCCAAATATATCAAAATTGAAAAGGATCACTATCCACCCAATTTTCAAAATTTCCCAAAACTTTGTATTACCTTTAACTAGGTAATGTGAACTGTCACGTCTCATTCATCTAAACTGATCAACTGGCCCCCTCCCCGAACAAGAAAAAAAAAACGAAGGCGAACAAACAAAACAAAAAAGCTCTAGCTTTGAAAAAGCATAGTGCACTTCTCATTTCTGTACTTTTTCTGCCAACAACTATCTAACAAAAAGTTATTTATTTATTTGTTATTTATTTCTTATAACATTCAATTTGTTTATTATTATTGTTATTATTATCATTATTATTATTTTTGGGGGTGGGGAGGGGGGGGGGGGTAGGAGCAGTTAAACATATCCCACGTTTCAATCACAATTTCACTGACCCGTCCATAGAGAATAGATCGATTAGTTACCTTGTCATCTCTTACAGCCCACATGATATTACAAGCAGCTAGTAAGGCATCATGCTCATGCATCACATCACGATTCCTATATAGGAAAAAATAATTATAATAACATCAATGTTTAATCCACCAATGACAATTAAAAGTGCAACATCTTTCTAAACACTTAGCAATTTTTCTTTCTCTGACGTATACTAATTAACTTAGTTTGAAGCTCATTCTTCACAAATTTTGGCAATAACTTAAAGCCTACATTTTTCAACTGAATTAACCTCTGTGGCTTTTAACCATTCATCCCATTATCCCATTATCTATTCTATTAGTTAACTTATAGGTATGCACTATGCATACTACTACTACTACATATGAAGCTAATATAGCACATGTTTCATAAGATATTCTCCTAACAAGATAACAAAGCAGACAAACTACCAAATCATGTCTGTAACTCCAACTGTCTAGGACAGAGGCAATCACTGTCAACGTTTACGAAGTAAGGATATTGTAATTTATAAAGTGAAAATTATCCTCTAAAAAATGGCAAAAGCAATTTGTGAGAAGATTAGACACTGTCTGTGTAAGTTAAATTCTCTGTTTGCGTTAATATGAATTAACATTTTCCCCTTGTGCTCTTAATCTTTAAACCATTTAAATATCTTTAGGGGTGATTTTATGACTTCTACCAGCATACAAATTTTCCTTTTTTGTGACTGGTCCCCATTAAAGCAAATAAGGACTCTTACAAAATCAACTGGAAATGAACTGGAAACGTTATACAACATACACCTACCTTGGGTTTTTGGCTAAGTCTGCTAGGACGGCTAGTGGATGAGCAAGCCTGTCGATATGGTCAGTGTCATTGATGAGAGCACATAGAGATGAGATGACTTCTGTGGGTAAGCTATCCCTGACACTGCAGTATAAATTACACAACAATAATCATTAATATATGCTTATTGAAAATCACCATACAGTATATAAAGTGGGAAGTGTTTCATGAAATCAAGGTGGTCCATAAGGAGTTTAAACATATAACACCAACAGCTTTGAATAATTATTGTACATGTTTAAAAAGGTTAATATTTGTTCTCTACCAAAATGATTTATTAATTATCAGTCATAAAATGTGTTTGAAAATGCTTTTCAATATAGATCAGATTGCAGCAGAGTGCCTCTATGAACCTTAGAGCTCCTGTGCAAGCCCTAGATCCCAGTCACACAGGACTCAGTGCTTTATCAGTTCACGCACCTTCCATGTTCCAATTTCACATGTATGAATAATTGAGGACCACACCGATTCAACATGTAGCTATAATGTACAAGCACTGGAATCGGCATATAGTTTATATCTGGAGAACTCTTTATAGTATGTGACTATTAAATGAATGCTTCTCCAAAAAGAGAATTTATTGATTTATTTTTCTATCCTTCTGGATAAACCTCTACCTAAGGGGGGGGGGGGGGGGGGGGGAGGAACCACTACTGTCATACCCTATCATTTACATCTACAATACCAACTTAGATTTTTCCAATGGATTTACAAGTTTGCCAAGAAATAAGCTCTTCTTATTTAATTAATCTACCAAAATCTTTTATGTTTAGAATTTCTTTTTTTGAAAGCATGTTATCATCTCAAACGACAAAATCAGTATTCAGTATTAGAGTAGTTAATATGAATTTTGCTCTTCTAATATCAGCGTTCCCGAACACTATTGAACAGGTTCTTACACATCATTGTAGAAAAGGATGTTTCTCAGCGTATCACAGACATTCTTAATCACTAAACTGCTGTTGTTCAAGTCTAGCAGGTGATGTAGGATTGTGATACCTCCAGCAGCTAAGAACAGGTCTCTGGTCCTGGAAGAAAATAAGTATATGAACATTAATAATGTCCTGTAATTGAAGAAGGTGAAACAAACACAATTTCACATTTTTGTACATTAGTTTAAAATCAATATCGTTCATTGAAATATTTGTGACTGTTATCATTATGTATCCACACTTTATAGATGATAGATGGTTCTTCCCACATTTTCATCTTCCATTTTACCTGTCAACTGTCTAGTTTCTGTATCCTCAAGGAAGAGTCCTATTTTTTCTTCTTCTGTTGAGCACATGTCGATTCATGTTTTGGATCTAAAGACACAACATTTCAATTCTGCCTCTTCCCCATGTTGAATTAAATGACTAACAAGTCAAAATACATTACATGGTTCCTGTACCATTATAGATTTTGGATGCCATGTTGGGATTTAAACAAATAAGATGGGGAAAAAAATACTCACTATGAAGAGTAGGACTAAAATGGTGGACAGACTATTGTAAGAAATACATTACAGTCCAAAAAACAGTGTTAATAGTAATAGGAAAATGAAAAACATCCCAATATCTTTCTCTTTTTAATGGCCTCTTTACAAAACAATTCACCTCACCTTTTCTCTGTTGCGATTTCTTGGATGAAGGAGGTGATATTCTCCTTTAAGCCTCCATCAGATGTCTGGAAATAAAACAAAAACAGGTAAAAAATGACAATGTAAAGTCTCTGGGCAATACAAATATTGACATCATTGTAAATATTGTGTTAAATCTAAGAGGAAGACATGTAGGAGGAAAAAAAAGCCTTTTGTATTATGTTTAACACATTTAAGACAAAACATAGTATTGTGTTACACCTACGTATCAACAAATACGTCTTATGAGTCTATTGTAATAGTGCACTTTGATGAATACCGGTATATGTAAGAGAGGAAAATACTTCATACTCTAGATGCATAGAGAGGGAAGAATAACAAAATACATTATTTACATACAGTAATATAGTAAACACTAATAATAATAATAATAATATTCTGTGTTTATTTAGCACTCAATACATCGATCTGCCTAAGCGCTTTACAGATGTATTATTACCCCGGTCATCGGATTCAAGCTGTAGAAAAGTTACATTTTAGGTGACTGGTACACTTTAATGTGCATTCAGATGTCAGGGGTGATAGTGAGCACTAAAAAAAAAATAGGTTTTTTGTTTTCCCCTCAACCACGCCCCCCTTAAGTAAAAAAAAAAAAAGGCGATTCGCGGGGAAAAAACGGCATCTAACAACATTCCCCCCTTTCGATTAAGAAAATTGGGAGAAAAAAATAGGGCAAAATAGGGAAGAATAGAGAAAATAAGGGGGGAATCGGGGGAATCAGGAAAATCAGGATAAAAAAGGGAAGAAAAAAAAATCTGGTAAAAAAAAAAAAAAAAAAAAAAAAAAAAAATCTTTTTTTTTTTTTTCTTTTTAAATCGGGAAGAAAAAAAAAATCGGGAAAAAATCGGGAAAAATAAAAAAAATCGGGAAACCGATTTAAATCGGGTTTTTATCAGGCCTGGATGTTTACTATTTTAATCTAATGGACAAAAACAGATTGCATGGGGAATGATCTAGGCATAAGATGATAATAATTGAAACTAACCTTCATGAGAGCATTATGGATGCTTTTCAATCCTCCTTCATTTGCTATCTCATGACATATTCTGAAATAAAAGATAATTTCATATTTTATAAATCATGTACAAAAGTATCCACACAATTTACAGAATTTGTAGTGTGTCTTGCTCAAAACAAATAAAAAAAGGGGGAAAAACACACACACATTCCATGTTCATAGTTTAATGACTATTTAGTAGTGTTTGAAAAGATCTCAATCGTCAATGATCACTTTTAAATTAATTTTAGAATGGCTCACTTTTTCCATTTCTAATGAACATTTGTCAATTTTTGATAGCTTATGATAAAAACAAATGTAGAGAAACTAAATTAAACTGAACCTTTTAGAAATACAAGTAATGACTGAAGTTACTTTCTACCTATCATGATCTGGTAGCACATCACATGACAAAGTAAGATATTATTTAGCAACAAAAAATTACCATCAACAAAAGAAATTATGTGTTCTGTGATAATTTGAAATACAATACCTAGGAGATTCAGATGAGACTCTTAGTAGACTTAGCACCAGGAGTTCTTTGGTATTCTCTTTCAGTTTTCCATTGCACAATACCTGACATAATGCTCTGATACATCCACCCTCAAGCAGAGTTGTCTTGTCACTACAATACAATCAGACAAATTTATTTAATACTAATTAATAATTGGAAAGAATAACAAAAATAAAACATAATTTCTGCACAACTGCCAGAATGGCAGAATCTTGCCCAGAGAACGTAGAAAACGATCCAGCAGGAAAAAATACCTGGAAGCTGTGAACGATTAAGCTCTGGATAACTCCAAAGTAGCTCCAATAAACTGAAACGAGCTCTGAAGGTAGGATAATAAAATACTTAAAAACCACTAGGAAAAAATCACACTTTTAAATCCTAAAAGAGCTATTGTGAACAGAAAAGTACCTTTAAATAGGTGAACGAATTCAATGATTATTTTCCTTTAAAAAATTTAATTTCTTATATCCTACCACATTGTGTACTACAAAATTAACACATTCAATATCTGCAGTGACTCATGATTGTCTTGTTATTACACATTTTGTGTAATTTGTATCATTCTATAAATTGTATCATGCTACAAATCTTGGCACCTATTCACTGATTAATGATGATATAAAACACAGTTTTGAGTTACCTTTCACTTGACATGAGTTCATCTATTCTGGTGACTAATCCGACCTGACCTTTTGAGCTCTGTAAGGAAGTCATCAAACATATTGTGTTTATCAGTCATCAATGTTAGCACTATGATTGAAGTACACAATGAATGTGGCAAGGGATACGATAACGGTGCGTTCATATATCAGCCATATACACAGATCTCAAACGTAATTTACATAACTTAGCTTCAATTAAATGATCTTAAAGCCTTCTGTATATCTATCTCATGATAAATACATTGTGGTACAGGGAGATAATTTGTGTGGATTATAAAGAGTGAAACCCTGAGGAGACCCTTCTACTGGAAGCTAATGAGAAGAAGGGAAGATTTCTCTACCTCAAAACACTTGGTCTGATGACAACAACAGGTTTTCATTTTTCACAGCCAAATGAAGGGTGAGAAGAGAGACAGTCATTCTACGATAGCAGTGCCAATTCTGCTACATTGTACTACTTCCTACAAACCTTCTAAGATATCATCCCAAGTATCAAATCCTTCATCATCTCATAGCTCGGAAGGATTATCAAGTTGCAAATAAAGAGTGACGTGATCTGTATAATCTACATGTTTATGCCTTACATGTCTGTCAGAACACATACAAGCTCCTCTGATTAAGAGAAGTTTCACTAGTTTTTCCAGCAAAAATAGCATTCACTTGTATGTACGGATTACTAGAAGTCTAAGATACCATGGCAATGACATACTTCCTGATGAGGTGTTGAGTGACTACCCTTTGACTTACCTTGACTAGATAGAGCTGTGCACATAGTTTGTTGAGTTGCTGAATGTCTTCTGAGGGACTGGTTTCAATCGGGAACATCATCTAATATTCAAACATAAGGTTTATTCACAATCTAATGTTAAAATATGTCTATATGAATAACTGCAGTGGAAAGAATGATGTGACTGATGAATTTATTGTACAAAATGAATAAATGGTAGCACTTTGAATATTTAGCAGTAACATATCCAGTTGCTAATGTAACTTGTGTCCGAGTCAACCCCATCTTAGTCTGAGTCCGAGACCGGCATCACTTATAAAGTAAGAGAGGTCTACTTTAAGTATAAATAACATAAGATTTAGGAGTGATATCACTTTGCTTACCTTCATGAAATGTTGAGTTGGTTGAGCTAGACCAGCATCAATCAGTCTCTTGCTAACGAGGATCTTTTCTCCTCCCATTTCATTGTACATGTTCACCTTGTATCGATAGCCACCGGTCCTATCACACAGTGCAGTGCTCTGGACCTAGTGATAATATTAAACATACCTTGTGAAGTTAGAAGGAATTAAATTATTTGCCATCCCATAAATTACAAAAAATAAAGAAAAGAAAAGTAAATCAAATTGATCATGGAAAACATCATTTTTTTTTATTTGGTATGTTACAAGAAATAGTAAGGCTGTCAACTTGAGAAAATCTTAGGGTATACCAATTTATCAGTTCTATCTAACAGCTCACTACTCTACCTACATGCACTAGGCGCAATAAAAGTTAGACAATGCTGGCTAGAGTCATAGAAGAGAAGTGATATTGAAATACACATCATGGAAAATTTGTCAACATTCAATTCTAGGACAACAACCCTCTTGTTTGTCACCCCACCCAACCCCTCCCCAAATGAATACCACAGAGGATAATTAATATCCCTGTGGACAACTACCCCCCTTGCAAAAAAAAACCCTCCTTAGACAATTAACTAATAGGACCTTTATCGCATGCAGTTGCAATTCATTTACACATGAAAAAAACCTTGTGGCTTTTTTTCCAGCAGTATACTGCATCATTAAAGTACTTTAATAGCCTGGTAGATGCTTTTTATTTTGTTTTGTATTTTTTTTTTTTTTTTTTTAAAGCATGGGGGTAGTTGTGCAGGGGATAGTCATCTTGGTGGGAGGGGGGCAGTAGTTATTCAAGGGGGAGGTAGCTATAACTTGAACCCAGTTGATCAACTATAAAGTAAGGTCTTACCTCGACTGTAACAGACACCTTAGTGGTTTCACCTACACACATATTCCACAGCTCTTCAGTAGTCTTGTCATCCCATGTCTCCTGATAAGCTACTGGTTCAATAGCTTCTAAGCTACATTGAATCGCTTGAGGGCCAAGCTATAAAAACAAAACACACAAAAAAATAAACTAAAAAAAAGTAAGACACAACAACAACAAACAAAAAACCTGTTGTTAGTTTACAAAGATGTATCACAAATACCATAAAAGTTCAACCATGAAGGGTTTGTCAGTTGTTCATCTTGATACAAACAGAAGTCAATGATATAAATAGTAGTCTATGATATATGATTCCAAAGTCTTTGAACCAGTTTTACAATAAAAGAAAAAACAAAACCTTTCCTTTGCTTAGAATTGTAGTCAGAAGTAGCGTCACGTGGGCAAATTCTTTGCAAAGGAATTTGTAGGACTGAATATAGACAAACTAGAATGAATTTGAACAATTCAAAGTAAAGGACGGAACAAATTCTCTCTTATGAAGCCTGTTCATACAACCAAACTTTGATTTCAAACACATGACATAAAAGTTACTAACAAAATGTATTTAATTTACCTAAATACCAGAAAAGTTACAAAGCTCTATGCCTCCCAGTCGTGTCTTTCATTTTATTTCTTACTTGACTATTATGGTGCCAAAAGTCTTAAAGGGAGATGATAGTCATTTTCCATGACTTGTGCAGTAGGTCATGATTCGCTGACACCAGACTTGGTGGAAATACCATAAATGGGTGTACAAGTCACATACACACAGCAAACCTGTGGTCCCATCAAGAAATACCCCCAGTCTTTCAGTGTCTCCGGCTGAGGGAAATGTAAAGATATTGACTTTTCCATATAGGGCGATTGGTTGAAAATGCAGAGCATTACATTTGGCCTGGTGGTCATAAAACTGAAGGCTAACCCTGGTGATTGACAACACCTGTTACTGGGTAAACACCCAAACGGTGTTGACTTCCCCATGAGAGCCCACTACTATCTTTACTAACACGTATAAAGAAACTACACTCCATGAGATGCTGCTAAATATCTGCCCAATGAAAGAGTTGCTTACATCTGTGAATTCCTGAGGTAGAGGGCACACAAAGCCCTTCTGAACCCACTCCATATCACCATGGTCCATAAAGAAGACGTCTCTCTCATCATCCTTCTCATCCAGAACACGACCTCGGTACCATCTGCGTACAAAAGACAAATGAACTCTTATCATTAACTGTATGGAGGACCGATGGCTGTGGAAGAGCAGTGGTCTTGTAACCGGGAGTTCCTGGGTTCGAAACCAGGTCGATGTGCCAGACTCCTCCAGTAGGTCATTTATCCTCACTACCAAGTCCTTTGGAGAGGAATAAAAGCTGTCGGTCCTCTGGTTGCTTACTTACAAGCAATCAGGTAAAACAAACAAACACACATTTAAAATATAGTTTGCAATTACCATTTTTTAAATTCATTGTATTAAATCCCATGTATAAACACGCAGATCTACTTAAAACAAAACTCGACTGTGCGCATATATTAGTACACAGACATATATGATTTTAAGCATACTGCAAAAGACTGCAATAGAAGCAATATGAGCATATTATCTGTTTGGAGCCAGAAGGGCATTAACTCATGTACTTTAGCAATGGGTTAATGTCCTCCTGGCTGTGAACAGACAATGTTATATGTTTAACACTTGAATAACAAATGGTACTTAAGATAGAAGATGTGAAATGCATGTAACACAACTTGTAGGTACAGGTAAATAATAGGTCCATTTACATAGCGCATTTACTATATGAATATACTCTACTGCGCTTAATACAAGTATCGTTTTAGTACCCCGACTGTAGCTGAGCTGTAAACATACACAATGGTAACATAATATGACTTTCGTATCTTTACCTGTCATCAATACTACATTTTGCAATGCACAGCTCTCCTAGAGCAACCTGGCACTCTCCTGTTGGTTGGTAGTCAGCCATCTTGCGATTCAGATTCTGCATTAGGTTCTCTAACCTAAAAAAAGATGAATATCACAACAAACAACTCCTCGCAGCATTGCCATTTGATACAACTCTTAATACAAGAAAATTAATAAATAATATGGAAGTCCTATAAGAGATATATTACTCTAGTTATCCCAATTACAATTCTAGTAAAGCCTACACACACACACGCAACAGACACACACAAAATTGTCAAATTCCTTTTATTACTCTGTGACGTATCTTGCGAGGTTCCCTTGTTTTCCCTTGATAAGAAAATGTTCCGTCATATATGCAACCTACTTATAATTATTGCAAATTTGGTTCTATACAACCCCTGAATGAAGCAAATCTATTCCGTCATCAATAACTAAGAAACTGAAAGTTTAATGACATTTCAGAAGACTGTGCAAGATACGTCACAAGGTTGCCAATTTGTATTCCATAGAATACAATTACTAACATTAATAATTATCTTATTCTTTATCGGATTTTGCTCAAACTTTCACAGATCAGTTTCTCTCATTTTCTGCTTCTACTATTAAAAACCAACTAAATATTAGGGTTGACTTCCCCCTGAAAAATTGTGTATAGTACTGGAAACTATTGCATGCTTTTACATGAAAAAACTTGGGATAGGCTGAGAAAAAGGAATCCCAACTGACCGAGTTTAAATTTGATTATGATCTAGGAGTGAGTTGTTGTGAGTATTGATTGGGTTGAATGCCTTGACCATCATACATACCTGTAGTTTGATTCGACTGTGGGGTCATGATACCCCACCTGATTTACATTGGTGCCTGTGTTATAGTGGTGGGGTATAGTTTTAACGAGAGCTTTGATCATACCTGTAGTTTGATTTTACTGTGGGGTCGTGATACCCCACCTGATTTAGATTGGTGCCTGTGTTATAGTGGTGGGGTATAGTGGCTTTGTCAAAAGTTTTAACAAGAGAAATGAAAGTGGGGTCATGATGCCCCACCTGATTTGCATTGGTTCATGTGTTATAGTGGTGGGGTATAGTTTTGATAGTAATGATCATACCTGTAGTTTGATTCGACTGTGGGGTCGTGATACCCCACCTGATTTACATTGGTGCCTGTGTTATAGTGGTGGGGTATAGTTTTAACAAGAGCTTTGATCATACCTGTAGTTTGATTTGACTGGTTGTACATAGATGTGATGAGGGTTCTCTATCGCTGATAGATACACCTGGTTTGCTACATCCTCATTCAGCCGAGCAGGTGGTGGTAGCTTCACACTGAGAAACAAACAAACAAACACAAAGTTTACAATCTTAAAAATATCATTACACTGCTTTAGGTACTGTGACTGGAGTATAAAAGACTCCTAAATGCCTTAGCATTTCATTTTGTTAATGTTATGATTGTAATAATATGACTGCAGGGCCCTCAGGGAGAACAGTATGAATACTGATGAGGCTACCGTGGGTAAACAAGACATATTCTTATTATTATCATTATTATTGTTGTCCCTTTGTTTGTTTCTTACCTTTTCAGATAAAAAACAAAAATACAGTGCAAATAATAATAATAATACTCCGCTTTCATATAGCTCTTAATGCATCTCGGACGTATCTAAGTGCTTTACAGATATACTATTACCCCGGTAATTGGATTCGGTGCTTGCCCGCACACACTGTGTGCACATTCTCCACTCCCTGGGGAGCATTCCAGCCAGGCGTGACTTGATGCTCAAAAACTGTTTGACCAACAATGACGGTCGCACCCTACCGGGTATCCATTTTAACACCTGGGTGTTCGAGACATCATGTTCTTACACAAAATAATTGTACATATAATTATCTAAAGAACTGTGACATACTGTAATCAATTCATAATTAAATTGGAAATGAGAAAAAGTAAAAGAAAAGACAGATTAACCCTGTCATAGCAGTAACCACATACCTTTGATTGACTTGTGTCAATGGGGTATCTTTGGGTAGGTTCATCTTCCCCTTGCATAACTCCACTAAGTTTGTGATGTGCTGCAAGAAGATAAAACAATGCACAGTAAAGTATTGTTAGAATACTCCCAAGAGCAAAACTTCACCATCTAAAAGCCAAATTCATGGCAACTAAAAGAAATGTCAACTAACTGTTTAATGAAATAATGAGTATCCTTTGTGAGTTGTTCTTCTTGAAACATTGGCTATCAATACCAAGGTGTTTCAACCTTCTCCAAGTCTATTTTAATAACAAATGTCAATAAATTGATTTGATGATCCAAGTTGTATTTTTAGAAACTTCTGATCTGAATACCAAGGTATTTGAATGTCCAAAATGTTAGGTTGACATTGCCTTTCAACAACAAAAAGAGAAAAATATTTGAATGAAATAACAACTATTGGGCATCAATACCAAAGAGCTACAATTTGGACAATGTTGATTCTAACATTAAATCAATTTTGAATTATTACAATTTGGGATGTGAGGCAATGCCTGCTATTGCATTTTTTAAATCAACCCTAGTACCAACATGTGTTAGATTTATACTGAGGATTAAAAAGACACATAAGTATAAGATGAGGTTGGGAATCCTCTCATCAATGGGAAGTTTGAATTGAAGAAGGTGAAGGTCAATTCAGTGACTGCTCAGCATTCCTACATCCTATCAACCTATGTAAGCATGCATTCTCATATAAACAAGGAATACAAGGGTACATTTAAAAAGCTTATTCTAAAACAATTTGTACAAATCTTACATCAGGATTATCCACAGCAAATCCTTGTTTGATCATCTCTCTCCTGGTATGTATCTCTACAGATGACTTGGTCTCTTCAAGATGACATCGTTCAACTAAAGGATCCAACCATAGACTGTTACCAAGGCTATAAACAAAATAGAAGAAATAGAAAACCAAATGAGAATAATACATGAAACCAGATAGCACGATATATGCTTAATAACAGCTTACAGGTCAATTTCTTGCATCAGTCTAATTCCTAAATGCAACCCTGGATACATATTGTACTTACAATACCTTGGTAGGTAGGGTTTCTATGGTGTTAAAAACACTGCATAATATGCAATCGAAATCTCTAATACGGTTAACAATATTTAATGCAAATTTGAGGTTTTTTATTTTCCTTAAATACTTAAACACTGCATATATTAATAAGCAAGAAAGCATTGTGAAAACAATAGGATCTTGAAAGCTCAACTTTGCAATAAGAGCATTTGAAAAATGTACCAAAGAAAGAAAGAGAGAGAGAGAGAGAGAGAGAAAGAAGAAATCACATAGAAACAATAGGTTTTAGAATGGTATAGTTTGCGATTCAGAGCACTTCAAAGTTTATCCATAAGTGTACTCTAAATATATTTTTGTTTAAAGAGTCTAAAAAATCCTTTGATGTTAGAAAACAATGAACATTTACACTAACAAGCTGCAATCAATAGCCTTACATCATACAAGCATTTCAAATAATTTTTTTTCTACTCAAAAGCAGTAACAGTGCCCAACTCAGGCTCCAGTACCATGCGATAGTGAGTAGAGAGAAACTGTGTGACTGTGCTTACCTGAGCACGATCTTTCCATCTAGTTCCTTGTTACTCAAGAAGTCATACATGTAGTTATCCGCCCGAGGGTTCCAGGAATAGTCCTTGTCGGTAGGCTTCACACGACTCACAAACACCTCCACTGCCTGAAATTAATCATAAATAATTACTTCTTTCCATTCTGAACCTATTATTTCTTCATTTAAAACATGATATGCCCAATGTTAAGAGCAGCAAGATAATCACATATGTTAATAAGAATGGTGTTTATGGATAGCTAGAGAAAGCTTTATGCTTTATTTCAATGTGCACTATTTGCTAAACAGACTAAACAATCAAAAGAAGGCAGAATTCATATTCTTAAAGGACTACAGATAGTACTACTCACTAAGAACACTGCCTAATTCATAATGCTTTTCTAAATATCTAAAAGATGTTTAATTTAACCTAAGAAGGCTTTATAAAAATGAATGATTAATTTGTTATATCGGGTAGAATTATTCTTTATTAATCACAACATCTTCCAAGGTTCTGTGTGCATATCAAATATGATTATTATAGGACAACTATTGGAAATGATGGATTTTGTAGCAAAGAACCATCTTGCAACTGCTTGAAACATTATAAATATTTGGAAATAAACATATACAAGGTAAAAGGATTATTTTTTTAACTTTAACAAATAATTTTTTTTTTATATATTTCCTACAAGACATATATTGTGTTCTTGGATGTTTTTTTCTGCTAAATTTTCCCTTTATAATGCCATCTGCCCTCAAAACATTTTTCTTTAAAAAAAAGCATATAGATGGTGTTTTAAATCATAGTAAAATTATAAATGTTTATATTATGGGCACAAAATGAATCTTTGTATTAGTTTGCATTCTCTTAACATTGCACAATAAATTGGTATATAGTGCAATTACTAATATTAATGGTTTTAAAGAGATGGAATGTGCTCTGCTCCTGTCGCAGATATAAGATGATAAATACCTGATACTTGATTTGACGTAGACCATCAGGTAGCTTGAGTAACTTGTCAATTCCAACTCTCTCTCTCCCTCCTCTGTCTACAAAGTATACCTGTTAAGAGAATGAATGCTGGTCTATGATTTACAGAAACCCATCAGTCAAGGGCTAATGCATATAAAATGATTAGAAGATCACTTTCATGCCCATCTGATAAAGAACTATACTCCTTGTATTCTTGATTGTCTCATGATAAGCTGCTTATTTACATGCATAAAAGAGTATGAATCACATAAAATAAAAAATTCCTAAGGGTTTGTTATTGCCATCCATAGAACAGAAACCACATAGTAGATCTGACTTACGTTAGCAATGCCAGGCGAGTCAACGGTTTCCTTGGAAACCAAAGCCTCTACTCTAACTCTAGAGTAGCATCCTGCCTGGTCCTTGTAGCCACACAAATTATCCTTCTGAAGAGGTCGCTGACCTATGATGTTGACCGGGTCAGTGTACCATTCCTGCAGTTCTACAGTCAATTTGACATAGTCTGTTGTCATGGAAACGACCTTGTGATCAGGAGAAAGTCGATGGGCCAGTAGACGCACATAACAGTGGGAGGCATTCACTATGTAAGTCACAATCAGCTATAGGGAGGCAAAAGAAAGAAGTCAAAACTCAGTTTATTCACTTTATATCCCAAATTCTAACCCTATGGTCCCAACACAGGTTCATCCTGATACCGGCATCTCCAGTCGGGTCATAACCATCATCAACAGTTTCGTCAACGAAATTAGAATTCTCTTATATTTAAGAAATTACACTGGTTACCTGTTTGTGCTCATCTCAACCTAGGATTAGCTCTAAAGTACTTGACTGAACTGTTTACCTGAATCATACCAAACACAAACCTCAGGTCTTAACAAAAGTCTCTCTTTAGTACGCCTCACATGAATACAAAGTTTGCAATCTCATGCCTTGTTTTTTCTAGAGCTATCTAACATTATGCGTCAAATGTGTGCGGCTAAGATGATGAAAAGGGTATGTGCAGGGTTGCATGAATACGGTATGACGTACATATATATTCATTTGACGGTATGACCATTAAAAAAATGACCAGGAGTAATAAGATGCTCATTACGATCCTCGCAATCGATATCGCACAAGCTGTGAGCCAATCAGAGCTTTGTATCCGTAAGAGTCATCTAATATAACACTTTGATATTAAAGAGCACACATACCTTGACAGTGCCTTGCTTGGGAAGGTCAATGTAATCTGGATGGGTTCCTGGTTCATCCACGTCTGAAAACACTTCATGTCGATCCCCACAATGCATCCTGCTCCTAATGGTCAGATAACAATCATATTTACTCATGATCAATGCACAGTCATGTCAAACATCCAACTTTTTTCATGTGCACAGCTACTCAGACAATTCCAGTAAAATCATTTAGTTCTTCTAATTATTAGCAAGTCCCAAAAGATGATGAAGCAGATCCTAATCAAATGATTGGTTGAGAGTGTACATGTGACCAGGCATTTATTTTGCCTAACACATAATTTTATAAATTGTATAAGTCAATGCATTCTTTGTTGAGAGAAATATTAGAAGAAAAAAACGACAAATATCTAAATAACTTTAAACAAAACCGCAAGAACAGTTTGATTAGTATGTATGGTGCTTAAATTGGTCATCTCATTAAAACCTTAGCAGTTAGATGAGTTATGCAAGCTGAAGAATAGCCTTAATTGTTAACATTCAGGCAACCACGCATTACAAACAAAAAATGGAATCTCTTCATTTCCATGCCAGGCAATATGCTGATCTTACCTACAAACACCAAAGGCTTTGAGCTGATTACACATAGGTTTGTTCTTCCTTCGTTCTTCTTTGGCCTGACATGTAGTGAATATAGGAGAGATTTGATTGTCATTGGCAGAATTGTTATTGGCAGAAAAAAGTTGATGAGAATTCTTACATATACACAAAATATTAATCATTCATATCAATAGATCATATAATCACAGTATGTATTTCCATATATTTTTGAAAAATTAAAGCGTACCAATCACTAAAAATGTTTTTAATATTAGAAGTTATATCTTGTTATACTATATTAAAAATATGAGCTTCAAATATTATGTCTGTAAAAGGATTTTGGAAGTTTAAATACCCTCTAAATCAACATAAAAGTGACTTGTAAGTATACATACTTGATCTATATACAGATATATAACTAATATTTTTATTTAAACAAATCCTGCTCTGATTTGATAGAGACAAGGTATATTCTTTGTTTCTATATGGAATGAGTCTAGAGTAATCTTACCTGTTCCACCTGTTCATGGGTGATTGATGAAGGCAAAGGTTGTCCAGAACGGAAGAGTATATCAGACATGTGAGATAATGCATGAATGTTGTCTGCACTCACAAAGCTTAGAGACTGACAGCTTGAGTTCTTCTTCTGTATCAACGAGATTAGAGAGAAACTAACTAGCTAATGACACATTATATAATCACTTAAGCTTTAGGAGATGATTAAATCTACATGTACGTTTATTCTAACTAGTTTCATACCAGCCAAGCTTAGCTACATTACATTTTTGATGAGCCTCCTTTATTAACGCTTCAAAATTACCAACATTCAAATGTTATAAAGGTAGGCTTAACTTTTGATGAGGATACTACTTGTCTAGAGAAACTTAACACAGACATGCACATTCAAGTATGGGACTGCATGGTTAACATCCAATCGTCATTTTAAACATATAATGTGGCTGCTAACTTTTTCTATCAAAGTCCTTTTGCAGGTATTCTCTATTAACATTCTTGCATATTCTGTAAGATTTTGTTGCATTAGAATAACATTTTGAGACAATTTTGCCTCATTTTTAAGATAAATTTAAGTTCTGGTCAGTCGATTGCATTGTGAAAGAAATGGTGTGGAATCGATCAGAAATGATTTTATGAATTCATTTGTATGAAAGCAGGAAAATAAAAGTAACATAGTGGTGAAAGTTTGAAATAAATCGGACCGATAGGAAAGTTAGGGATGTTTGAAATCACTACATCTCAGCCAATATCAAATTGACAATTTAGCCAGTGGATTGTAACATCGTCATGGACAACTCTCATGTTTGTCGTCTACCAAAATATTATTAACTTTTGTTTCTCTCCTGAGCATCTAGAGTAAACAAACAACCCACATCGACCCAAAAGACATACATTTCCAAAAATAAAAGCTTACCTCTTTGAGTTGAGATTCAAAGTGTCTGATCATACATCCCATTCTCTTTCCATAATGAACCTTGTTAGATGGGTTAGGGCTAGGGTTAGAAATAAAAGCTAACCTCTTTGAGTTGTGATTCAAAGTGTCTGATCATACATCCCATTCTCTTTCCATAATGAGCCTTGTTAGATGGGTTAGGGCTAGGGTTAGAAATAAAAGCTAACCTCTTTGAGTTGTGATTCAAAGTGTCTGATCATACATCCCATTCTCTTTCCATAATGAACCTTGTTAGATGGGTTAGGGCTAGGGTTAGAAATGAAAGCTAACCTCTTTGAGTTGTGATTCAAAGTGTCTGATCATACATCCCATTCTCTTTCCATAATGAACCTTGTTAGATGGGTCAGGGCTAGGGTTAGAAATAAAAGCTAACCTCTTTGAGTTGTGATTCAAAGTGTCTGATCATACATCCCATTCTCTTTCCATAACGAGCCTTGTTAGACGGGTTAGGGTTAGAAATAAAAGCTCACCTCTTTGAGTTGTGATTCAAAGTGTCTGATCATACATCCCATTCTCTTTCCATAATGAGCCTTGTTAGAAGGGAAATCATAATGGATGATATACATGGCATCCGTTATCTCAACATCGTTGATTGCACCATCAGTCATCACTATATCACAAAAGAATTGAAATTAAAAGGGAAATAAAACACATCTTATTGTTTATAAGGTTAATGATTAATCACAAAGATTACATTGAATTTTGACAAATTGACTTTTACCCAGCATTTTCATGAGTCCCCCTAATTAGTGACTATATCAAACATACAAAGTGTTATACGTTGATAAATCTTCTAGTCTAATATACTATCCTACTGGTTGCAAATAAGGTCCTCCAAGCATTCAAGGCATCTATTAAACACTGCTATTTAATTACAACAGTAGTAGATTTAAGAAAATCAAGAACATAAGATAAACATAGACCAAACTTAAATGAGGAAGTATTATTCAATGGTACACTTGTAGTGGAAGCCAGTAGAAGCCAGGTGAAGAAGAGGCAGACCTGCTATTTCCTGGTTGAAAAAAAAATCCATGTATGGACAGGGGAAAAAGCTGTCAGAGCAACAGTAGACAGAGAAGGGTCGCATAAATATGTAATGGCCCCAGCAGCGCAGCTAGCATCACCTGACTGAAAGAAGAAGACACTTGAATCGTGAGAACTTACCTAGGATTGGTATTGAGTCCGGTCTATGATGAGTGTACCATTCTTTCTTGATTCTCTCAATGCTGTCACTTGGCATGTCGTCTGTTGCTAGTAAGGTGTAGATGGACGCTGAGGTCAGAATCTATGAAAAGAAACAAGAAAACAGACAGAGTTTTATTCCAACTGCTGTCCGTCTATGGAACTCTCTCCCTGCCCGTGTAAGACACATTCCAGATAAAGGACTCAAACTTTTATGCAAAATACATGGATTCCTCCTTGATGTGACATAATTTTGTTTTTGCTTTTATTTTGTATTGGGATTAGTTTGTTCCTTTTTATTGCCTGTTTTGTAATCAGTTGTAGTGAACCACTTGATTGCACTGCCAGAGCTCTCAGTGAGAGTCTACTGTTCAGCACATTTTGCAACTTATACTTAAAAAAATTAAAAATCTGATATTAAAAATTGAAAGAATCATATCAATACATGCATACATTATAATAGTTCATATGCTCAGTGTTGTTAAATGTTAATATCTCACTGGTTTACAAAGTAAACATTCACTTTGAAGAAAAATCTTGATTACACGTGTGTGATTCATTCAAATTTAGTCATTTCTCTTCTACCTGTGACATCTCTTCATGGAATAGACCTTCTACATGTACCTAGGTGTACAAGTTTTCACCAACAAAAAATGGGACATTCACATAGAAAATGGCAATGTCATTGACAGACAAAACTACATTGACAATGACCTTGAGATTACCTTCATAAGTTCTGCAGCAGTCTTCCGATCATTAGCAAAGATGATTGATTTGGTTCCCTTCAGCATTCCTGATTGGAGCTTACTCAACATGACTTGGGTGCGCTGACTAGAATCCATCATTTCTATGTTCTATTCACACATACACAAAAAGAAAGCAAATAATTATAGTTAACCCACAGAACTTCATCAGAGTTTTCTAAAGGTCTAAATGAATCAACTTTTTCCCCTTCCAAAAGGCCATTTTTAACCAAATTTAATGCAAAGGTCTTTGTGAAGTGCCTTAATACAAATTATTTCATTCACCTGTTACATATTATTATATCTCAATAGTCAGAATGTGAATTGCATACAGTATTTGTTGCTAGGTAGGACAAACATTATGGCTGGCCCTACCTTACAAAACAGAGTATATCCAGTTTGCATTCTGACTAATGAAATACAATTATTCTTAATAGGTGAATGAAATAATTTGTATTGAGGCACTTCAGAAAGACGGTATGCATCAAATCTGGTATATTTGTATTATCCACTCTTTCATAGCTAAAAAAATATTAAAGAGTATCAAATGAAATAGCTGGATTGAAAATTACAACAACAACAAAATTAAGGACTCCTCCATCATCCCTCTCTATCACATGGTGCAGAGATGCCAACCCTATAGGATGGCTGTCAGTAACATTTACCACATTTGTCCGTAACAAATGGGGGTCTTTCCGTAACGCAAGACACCGCAGCATAATTTTCGCGGAGAACGTACACAAACACCCAATCATACTGCATTTCGAACCTACCATTTTTAAGTCCAAAATAAAGATGTGCATAATTTTTTTTTTTATAACTGTTTGCAGTCAAAGGATTTCCTCCTTTGGTACTTGCTCTTTTGAGTGAATCCATGATAATATTCAGGAAGAAAACACCTCGTTCAAGCGTCGAACAGCAAATTCAAATCCACAGTCAAATGGCAGAACTCGTATCCTACACACGCACACGTACACTCACCACTACCACAGACACACCAGCCCAGGCCGCTAGGCCCGGCGTTCATGAACAACAACACACCGTATACCGCACTTGCAATGCGCCCGCTGAATCACCGAAGTCTTCGCTACTATACTTTGAATGGGTATTGCGGGCGGGCGCCGCGCGCACGATCATCCACCACCATGCTCCCCCCAAAATGCATGACCGCACGTATACTAGAATCAAAACAGTAATGACGGCGGCCGTGTTGTTTCGGAATTAAACAAGATGGCGGCGGACGGACCATGTGCGTGAAAAATGCCTATCCAGTGTAGTCAAATTCAGTGAACTTATGAGTAATTGCGTGCAACATGCAGTGCTGTGTACGGAGACTATGTGATAAGGCGGCATTCGCTATAATGTACTTTTATTTATCGTTTCCCGTAACCTTTTGATTGTTTACCGTAACGCCGTAACAAGAGCATTAAAACCGTAACAAATACGGCGAAACCGTAACGGTTGGCATCTCTGCATGGTGCATCCGCAAGCCTACTGTATATCTACATCACCATGCAGGCTGATACTTTCAAGCAGCATCTAACAAAATTTAGGAATTGCCAATTTGTGAACAGAAATAGAGATGATAAATTTAACTCTGCATTGCCAAATTAAAACTTCAACTTACAACTCATTGTGAAACTCAATTAATCAAGAGATAAAAGAGGTATTTTACAATTAACTGGGAGTAAATGTTTATGTTACAGGCCCCACATGAGGGTTTAGAGTGCCTGGTTACTCTGATTGTACATGATAGTAGGTTCTTTTTTGGGGTATTTTGTTGTTGTCCTGCATTTGTGTGTTTAGGGGTAGGCTTTCATATAAGGAATCCTTCCTTTCTGCCGATCCCAAATGCTCTCATAAATTGCCATTGAAATTTTCATCACTATCTTGTTCTTGTTTGTTTTATCATTCCATTCTGTATTTGTATGTTTTAAATGATTTTATGAAGAGTGTTGAATAAACTTTGAATTGAAGTTGAACAAGGGATAAGTAGTAGAGTAGTGAAGTACTGAAAAAAACAGCAGTAGAAGAAAAAGCGGTAAGATAGATTTTTTAAAACAATTTACTGGTAAATTGTTATGTTCCAGGACCTACATGAGGGTTTAGAGTTCCAGGTTTATACAACATGGGAGTAGTAGAGGAATAGTGAAGTACTGGGAATATTAGAAGAAGAAAAAGCGGTAAGATTGAGATTAAGCGTTCACCTGTCGAACCCTGGCATAGACTGCAGCCTCCAGTTTGTGAGTAATGACTACAAGTTGATTGGTCATGTATGTCCGGAGAAAGGAACCTATAGCTGATGTCCACTCATTGGCAAAGACCAGAAGCTGCCTTGGAGCTGACCGCCTCTGATCAACCCTTAGTACACTCAGAAGCTCTTGCATCATGATCTTCACCTGGTCAAATAGAGACAATGAAATATCTTCATCTATGCCATACACAGATGCACAGGACAGTCTATGAGGGGTTTTAACATGTGACAACAATATATTTGAATTTTAGCTTTAAATTTGTTTACCTAGTCATACATTGTATTTACAAATGCTTCAAAATATGGGTGATATTACACGAGAGACCATGATAGAACCTAGAGGCCTTAAGCAAGGCTTGGACCCAGGCCACTAGCAATTTTCACACTTTGAAGACATACATGTATGGTCATAATCCTTCCAAGTCGCAATTCCACATGATTACATTTTTGTTTGTGGGCCATCCTGTATGGCTCTATTAAAGGAAGTGGAGTCAAAACAGTTATCATATTGGTGAAAGTCCCCGCCTATTGTTTCTTGCCTTCATTTCATTTTTTCTGTAAACATGTTTAAAACATGTGCATTCATACAAGACCTTTTGTTTTAATGTGAACTCGAAAAAAAAAAACCCAGAAGTTTCAGAAGGCTTGTGAACATTATTGACCCTACTTTTCCAATACATGCAACAAGCAAATTTATCTCTCTCCATTGCCACATCTTCACCCATCTCTTCATACAAGTTGCACATAAGTCAGTTATAAAATAGAAATGGATCACTTCTTGATTTACGGTTGAATTATCCTAAACATTCTATATCACTACACAGGGCATGATAAGGACTCAATCAAAGTAATGACCAAAAAATGCAATTCTTCAATATCGCACATCTCTATGCACTTCCAAATGATATTATTAACCTGACATTAGCTGATGCTATGTCAGGTAAAACACATAATTAATCAGGCATATTGAGTTGACAATTTTAAAGACAACACTTACCTCATCAAAGAAGTCCCTGAAAAGAATGTTTCCCTCATCAAAGATCTAAACAAATGTGAAAAATGCAAAAGTAATTACTTTCTTAGAATCAGGTCTCAGGTTACACATCATAAAGAGCACACACCACATACAATTTTGAAGATAAGTCAAGATTTATCCCAGTTATACATGAAATGACTAATAGGCAATTTACAATAAATTACCATTTTAAAATATAGGTGTACTTTCCACAAATGTAGAGTACAATAAATGCTATTATAAAATGGGTTCAAGAATGAGAAGCTTCGAAACGGATCATGTGCGCGCACCTCTCTAGATCCACCGACAAGACAAGGACCTAGACTAAAATTTATTTGGGACCTCTCTAGATCCACAGATGGTTTCAGCAAAGGAATTTCTTATACACTATACTACAAGGAGTATCTCTATTTACACTCTTCTACTGGGCATGCAATGATAACAGGAGAGATCTACATACCACATGACAAAGTCTGTTGAAGTTTGTCAGGTTTCTTTCTTTCATCTTCAACACACATGGCAAGGTAGAAATCAAGATCTGACAGCCATTTACCAGTTGGACCTGGAGTTGAGAAAAACAGTTATTCAAAACTTTAAAAACTTCAATTTAATATGTAAATAAATGTTCTTTTTAATCATTTGTTTATTCAGCCCTTCATTTTAGCATTTCTCTAACATTACAGTATAATTTAAATGATAAATATGCAGTCCAAATGGTATAACCTGAACTTTGTAACAGGGAAGGGGGGGCACCCACCCCCCCCCCCCCCCACTCAGTGTTATTTATAGTACACGTATGCATGTTCCCTCCCTTTGAAAGCACCCCCCTAAGTCTGGTGTGTAAAGTCAATACGGGCCAATTTTTTGTGTATTACGAGCCAGACTTTGTCACGTGAAAAGTACCCCTTTACCGTAGCTTTAGGGAACATGAATACGGTCTCTTCGTTCCTGGAGTGGGGGGGGGGGGGGGAGGCGGGGCATGATGCAATGGCCATCTAACACGATTAAGAATTATTTGTTTTGTCTGAAACGTTCGAAAGCAGTTCAAGTTATGGACATTTCGATCCTTTCATTTTATGCTTAAAATGTTCCATAGTATCTTAAGATGGTGATAAAATGTGTAATGTGTGTGTAATACTAACCTCTTGTTGTTTCTCATTGTTACCCCCATATAGGAAGATGGTGTTGATTGACTTGCTTGCTGCTCTTACAAACTTCTCACACAGCTGACATACAGACTCTGCATGCTCCCAGGATGTACACAGAATCAATGCCAGAGGCTGCAAGATAAATAGGAGAAAAAGTTCAGATATGATGCTGTTAACCATCACAAAAAGAAGCAAAAAAAGAGTTTTCTTGCATGTAAAATTGCGTGTAAAAAGGCAACTGCATGCAACAAATGTATTCACTGAGGTCTGTGTTGTAAGATTTAGAATAGGAAGCGCATTACACTTAATGTCAGCATTAAAGAAAAAGCCAGGGTTTTGCTGCCTCTGAACAAGTTTTAAGAAGTCCATTCCATGTGGAGAGTACTATATCCACACATTGCTTTTTGTGACTGAACCCCGTGACTACTAAATTGTCCCATTCCAATAGGCTCAAACCAGGAACCATCTGGTTCTCTAAGGTTAAGATTCGAGTGTAGTAAGTAACCCATTGTCTACTAGAACCAGGTGGCCTCTCTATTAGGACTATATCATTCAGAGATGTCAGTTGTCAACATGTTATAGTGTCCACCCTAATATATAGTTGACCAAAATCAGATAAAAAAGCTATAAATAATTATGACTTTTTTAAGTAATCAAAGTTGTAATCAATCAAACATAAATTGACAACTCTGGATACATCTTTCAAGGTCCTCTCCCATTTAGTTACTGAGTAATTTAATGTACACACCCCATTGCCTGGTGGTAGGTTGGTGTATGTACTTGATTGGAGCAGCTGAGTGATGACTGGTAGAAGGAAGGCTAGGGTGTTTGCTCCATCTCTCGGAGCCACGCCCACAAGGTCACGACCTCTCAGTACTGCTGGCCAAGCATAGGCTTCAAGAAGACTTATGTTCATGTGTGTCTTTTCTCTCTGGTAAACCTAAACAATCAAATCAAGATAATCCATGAATCAATCATTAATGATGTTGAATCAGCAAACAAGATAAAAAGTGTCATTGATTGGAAGACACTTAGTGACAAAACAAAGACATGTCCCCTACTGAATAAAGATGGGTAGCATGATGCCTCTTTTTTTTAAAAAGAAACTATCTATAAAAAAAAAAAAAAAGAGGAATTATTTCAAAAGGCATACATAAATATGACTGTGTTACAAAAGAAATAGAGTAAACTTTTTATTGGAAACTCAAATTGGCAACAAAAATCTTATGAATCTTATGACACTTGCTTCATCAGCAAAAATCTTTACTTATTACTTTCTCAAATGATATTTAGTCAAAATGCTCTCCTAGTGACAGTGCTTTTATGTGCAGCATATCAGTTTCTGGCAATATCAATATGGGCAGAGGGTCTGTGTATACACCGATTCGGTTTGGGGGTTTTATGTACCTGCCCGCCGGTGGCGGCGCTATAACTGGGGGGCTTCTCCAATCCAGCTGACAGTACAGAGAGCTCGAGAGCGGTTACTAGCTAGCGGAGCAGCGACCCTGGCCGGCCTGGGCGAGGTTCGGTATAGGTATAGCATACCCGTTGCAATGTAAGCTAGCTAGCTGCAGTCAGACGCCCCCCAGTTATGGCGTCACCTTATGAGGGCGCACATCCACCAGAAGTCGCCCGAATCGGTGTATAAAACAACAATATGGACATGTATTCAATCAGAGGCGAATTGTAGAGGTGCTGTAGTCAAGTGGTCTAATCACTAGACTGGGAATACAAAGGTCATGGGTACCATCCCCAGCATGGCACTTATGTCCTTTATCAAGGCTTTTTAACTCCAAAGGGTACTGGGAAGGATGTGAATATCACTGTGGTTGGATTGGCATGTCTGTAATCAGGTGACTAGCTGGAATGCACCGTAGAATGCACAATCATAATGGAATCCCAAGACTGTAAGCACTTTTGTCAGTTACATTGAAACTACAAGTAGTAAAATCATTTATAAAATGCAGTATGTTTTATTTTTACCCCCAAACCCCTTGATAATCTAACTGACCTTCTTGATGACTTCTGGGAACGGAGCATTTTTGATTTGTCTGATCGGATCAGGTGGGAGGTCCCCATGCATGATCACGCCCATCTCGTTGCCATGGTGATGACTAGAAGATCCAGTACGAGGTTCATCTTCAGGGCTGCCAGACTTCAACTGCTTTAGAAGACTGAAATGTAAAAAAAGAATGAATTTGGTTCATTCATATGCTTATTTAAAAGAATGTGATATAATCATAGGACATGTAATGCTTGAGAGAACAAATCATATTTGGAATCCAATGAAAATGAAAGCTATTCTTACCAAGAATACTTGCATTACATATTAGTATCATAAATAAGGAAAGATTATAGTTTGAAAACAGAATTCAGTGATAGCGCATCGACTGGTTTTAGACCAAAACCAGCTACCATTGTAAACCATTGAAAAGCCGGCATATATCTTTAAAAATTGGTACTTATTACAGGCTTATTTTTATCATGATTATTAAGTATTTGGCGACACCTGTGCCTTAAGATTTAGGTAATCCTTTATTTTCATCATACTCCTTAACTGTCAGGAAGATTTTGTGGGTTGACTTTCACGTTCTGGTAGAACACAATTTGTATTGTTTAAGGTGATTAGTACGACTTAAAAGAGAAAATATAACCTGAATTAAGTAAATTCGAGAAGACTTATGTCTGTGGAATATGTCAAGTAAGCTTTCGAAAGGTCTGACCACTTATTACATGTTATCAAGATAGGTGATATTATTCTACCTTTCTTGAATAATCTTGGCCCGTTCAGAGGGGGAGGATGTCGGTGTAGTCTTTGCTCTGACTGGTGTAGTAACCTCTCCTTCAGAAACATCCGATTGTCCACTCGTTGAACTCATCTTTTTCCAATCAGATGAAGATGGACTCTGTTGAGATGCTCCTCTGTGGGTTTTGTGTTTCCATGGTAACTTAGAATCCCTGACTGGGGACACGAAAGTTGGAGGAGACTTGGTTTCTGATTGCCTAGGTGTCCTAACCTGTTTGGATGGTAACTCCTTTGGTCTTACGCTCACATCTCTCATGAATGGCTGTCTGGTAGTTTTAGAGATTACAAGAGGTTTGTGGATCCCTGGTCTCGGAACAACATTCTCATCAAGAGGACAAGGAGAAAGGGATGGTTGAGTTGAGCTCTTGGGAGACTTCGATGGTTGAGATGATGGAGATGATTGAGGAGACGTTAATGGCTGGGCTGATGGAGACGTTGATGGCTGGGCTGATGGAGATGATCGAGGAGACTTTTCCAACATCCTTTGAAGGTTAGCTGACTTCAAGATGTTTGATGGAGGGGAGGTTGTAGAGGAAGGAGGTGATAATGGGCTCGGTGATCTGGTTCGTCCAACTTCACTGGTCCTGACGAGTGCTGCAAGGCCACGCCCTCTGCCTGTAGATGGAGTTAACTGTGATCCTTCAACATCTTTGGATGTATTGTCAGGACTCATCTCATCCTGGACCTGGACCTGGTCCTGGACCTGGTCCTGGACCTGCCTTAGTGAAGGACTAGATCCTCTGGCTCTTGGCGATCTAAGATGAACATCCTCATCTGGAGCGTGTCGTACCAAGATACCTCCAGAGTTACTCTGCGTCTCTCCATTTAGAGTTTGACCAGAAGAACTCTGACCTCCCGGTGTCCAGGGTGAGGGTCCTGCACCGTATATCTCTGTCTCTGATGGCTCTACCTCGTTGATCCGAGGAGGACTAGAGATCTTAGGGGTGTATGTTCTAGGGGTCATAGGGCGAGAGCATCCACCTTCTGAGCTTCCTATCTCTGATACTGTCAACAACAAGAACAAGTTTCATACATTAATGCATATTTCTCTTAAATTTATTTTTGTCTTCTAAATACAAAATATTGGTATACATACCTGCCAACCTGAGACAAGAGAAATTAGGAGTAAATTTTTCTGGATGGACTACGAGGTCGCGAACCACCGAAGGATTGGGGTAGTAGCCCGTAGATTGGGGGGGGGGGGGTACACAGAACTTCAGGGTCTATTTTTTTTTCTCTCCATTTTAATGGTGCAAATGTTTCTGAATGTCATTCATTCCCCCATGGTTGATACTGAAGTCGGCCGAACACACAATGCAAAATGCGTGTTGAAGTCCGAGTGCTGATTCTGCAACTGGAAATTGTTTCCTGTATTCTTTCTTATACTTCTGATTATGAACAGCACGAGTCTTACCCATTTTGTCCTTCAAAAATGGAGAAATCAACGAAGAAGAAGAATATAGTAGTAGTAATCCAAAATAAATCCGAGGAAGTCCGGTAAATAACAAGCTTCCACGATCGCAGCCATCGCACAAGCATTGAAGAAAACATGCCAATGTATACAGTGTTTATGCAACTGCACATGTAATATAAATACACGTGGGCTATACGCATGCATGTAGTGTATGTATTAGTACAACGTCCGCACACACTTTATCGATATAGCTTGCGCACGTGCTTCTATGTACTAGTACATGCAGTACATGGATAATGACTGCGGAACTAACGATCACGTTCGGGCTGCGCTGTGTATATCTTCTATATCTTCTTGCCACCAGCGGTGGCAAGAAGAGGAACAGGAAAAGGAAGGAGAGTTATGGAATCTACATCTTCATTGATCATTATTGATTTACCAATAGAAGCCATTGGACTGCGGAACTAACGATCACGTTCGGGCTGCGCTGTGTATATCTTCCATGAGCGCGAGCGCGGATGTCGGCGTGATCTGGTTATCAGTGCTGTGTTATGCTTTAGTCTTATGCAACAGTCGTTTGTTTTAAAAATATTTTAAAATTAAAAAAAATCAGAGTTTTGAGGCATGCACTCGGAATTCGGAGTTGGTATGAAAAATGCGGAGGAACTCCGCCTAAATCGGGGTGGTTGGCAGGTATGGGTATACATATAAGTCAATGACCTTCCTAAATCCGATTTAATTCCATCATAAAGCCTGTCAACATTATCATCTAGAATTTGCCTTACATTTTGTGATATAACATCAGTCTAACATCTCACAGATTTGCTTCGTTATTGAGACCAGTATTCAAAACATCATAAATGAATCAGCCCAGTAAACAAATGTAAGCAAATAAACGTTTGCATCCTTGAAGTATACAATTCAAGAAAAAAAAGGATTGGAAGATCTTTAAACCCTCAAATCAATTTTAACTGAAGGCTTTAAAGCAGAATTATGTATTCAGCTCAATCACTATATTAGTAATATTTATTTACTGTTTATTCAATTATTAAAATTAAAAAGGAGATAAAGCAATATACACAGGAGAAAATCAAAAACTGCAATTACATCCATTAGTAATAGTGCAATGAAAACCTGAAATTTACAGTTCAGTGAAAGTCACTTACCTTCATCAAACTCCCTTTCAACACTAACAGCATAACCCAGCTTTAGAAGCTCTTCATTCACATTCACCTGGAGTGAGAAAAGGTAGTATCCACCATTTTAACAAAAGAAATGCAAGTGGACTGCAACTCTGCTTAAATGATCACTTAGCATAATGAACTTTAAAGGTAAAGACCAGTTTTGGAAACGCCCCCCTCTCAAAAAATGAAATGGAAGCTCTTATTACCAATCATGTGAAAGAATATGTTTTGACTAATACGTGATCATACAAATTTTGCCAAGAAACCGCCTACTAATTGATATATTTGGTAAATTATTATATCTATTTGGACCTGATAGATATAACGCACGTGTCGCACACGTGTGGGGGTAGTCCCATATACATCTTTCTGTGTACAGTGCTCGTAACTTTATCAAGACTTGGCCAAATTTCTTATCATTTTGAAGATTCCAGAACCTTGCAGTACACACCAATACTTATATGCTAGATGATCAACCTTTGCTGATCGATTCCACAACATTTCTTTCACAATGCAATCGCATGATCATAACTGGTCTTATCTTTAAAAAAGAAAATAAAAGTAAGTAGCTTATCACACCATGTGTGAATGGTATAAAATGGGCACCTGATATGCTAAAGTTCTACAAAGTCGGCCATTCAGGTATGAGGGCTCATTCACAAATGAAGTGGTAAACCATGGTAGTTTTTTTTTTAAAACCTTGTAAAAAAATGAATAAATTCAATTTCAAAGATGACCTATATCTACAATGTATATTCACCTTACTATGCCTAGTTGTAATGTAAACAATGTAATTAGTTGACAACTAGCTGTGTGTAAGGTTTTATGAATATAGGCGCAAGATAACAACTACACATTCATGGGTGGGTTATTCTATACCTAATGTAAATGGTACTATTCAATTCAATTCAATGTTATTCCATTCCAATATACCCTCCTGTTTGATTTTTTTTCTGGACTAGTTACAGCCTGTCTTACTTTATTCGTCATTATATTCTTTTCAAATGTGTAAAATTTGCAATGGTTTGTGTGTTATATATTTGTAAAAATGCAAAAGAAAAAGAAATCAAACAGAAATAAATAAATCAAATCAAATCATGACAAAATAACCGTATAAATCCAGTACAAAATAAGGTAAAATGATAGAACAATAAAGCGATACATCAGATAACAACACAAGATAGAACATTATTGGATTTGGGTGGCCATAAAAAAAAACATGAGTTAGGTTCTTATCCTAACAATGATACAATTCCACCCAATAATATATTCTACCTTTGGAGCTAGGATGATCTTACCTGTCCATGTGGTGTGTTCACATGGAGAGTAACAAATCGTGTTTCCTTTTGACCAATCCCATGTATGTCCACCTGAGCTGACCGGTCTGTCATATACAACATAGAACAGGTGGATTTACAACTGAATTAAAGTATTTCTATGAAAAGTATATACACATTTTTATAAATTCTTAGACCAGAGTCTGATTTTTCACAGGTAATAGGCACAACCAGAACTTTTATCTCAGGGTAAAAACGTTATAAGTTATCAAAATAGCTTGGGGAAACGTTCTTCTCTATCTTTCAAGTTACTAACCACTATATGACTGCTAACCTAGACTTTACATGTATAGCATAGTGTAATGAATTATATCAAGTAACGTGTATCTACTTTTAAACAATTTGTACCTTCATAACTGAAAAATACATTTTTCATAAGATGCTAGGATATTGCAGGAAAATATTATTGTAGTATTTCAAAAAACAGAAGCTTGCCTCTTTGTTTATCACTTTTTTAACAGCAATAAATCAATGACAACAAAATATAAGGAAATTTAAAAATAAGAGATAAAAGCATATATTCATAATAATTGATTACTTGAAATTTCACTGTATTAAAATCTAATATGGATAACTAATCAAGCAAAATAGCTCATGCCCAAGAAACCAATATTTTTCATATCTCAAGTGTTTTATTCATCCTCTTTGAGAGGAAGCAAATTTGAAGCAAGATGGAATTGCAAGTATCTTGCTACCTTTATCTTTTAGCTAACATTAGTGTAAAGAAAGAAAAAATCAAAAAGATATCCCATCTTCCAAATTGTTGCATATACGTTAAAATTGCATTGATACACATGTAAAGGCAGGGCAAAGGGGAACCCCTTCATAGGATGAATAACTGTGTTTTTATTTCATAGATTTTTGGGGTGGGCATTTTACTACTTCTAGTTCGTATTATTCTTATATGTTAGTTTTATACTGTTTTTACCTTTGTTTGTGAGCTTTGGTGATATTCATTATTTTATTTCGTGTTTTACATCTTTATTCTGTTCAGGACCATGATGTACAACAGATTTTGTATCCACAATGTATATCTGGTTATTGTTATCCTGATAAAATATATTTCAATAAAATAAAATAAAAATAAATTTTATTTCAACTGTACTTTGATTTGACTCCTCTATAGGTTATGAATACTTATCCTACCTTCAACAATATTCTTGAAGAATTCCACTGCTGCTATGTCCCATTTCTGTGCTGGCCTGTATAAAGACATTCAGTACAAAGAAAGGTCAGGATTCCAAATCTCTCAACTTCTCAGCTTTAAAGCAATAAAATACCGCTCAATACCAAATGTTCTTATTGGTTATGCCATCTCTTTAAAGATAAGAAGAAAAAAAACAAGCATGAGAAACAACATGCTTAAAGCAAGAGGAACATACATGTAATACAATGTCTGAATCATTTAATATTATTACAAACCCTCATACTATCTGTTCTATAAATCTATTAAGACACATTGTGATGCAATGTCGCTGTTCTCTGATGTAAGTGTTCACTTTCACATTCCTACAATGTGTGCTCTACAATATTTTTGTTGTTACATGTGTAAAAAATATTCTTTTGTTTTTTAATAGATTAGTGATACTTAACATTTTCTGAGTAGCAGCTAACCAATTAGGGACTGTCCTTATAGGGACTGCTGCACAGTGGGCCAGAACCGCCTCAAAGTGTGCCAAAATTAATTTCTCATTGAAGAAGGTTAATGAAGTTCCTGGTTAAAGTAACTTAGGGGTTTTCAGACCCATAGAATTCGATGGGAGTATTTTCAAATCCGTGTGACGTCATCAAAATACTGTATTCTGATTGGACAAGGCAAATATGCATTGTAACACATAGACAGATTCATATTACACTGACTAGTGGAACTTATAAGGGGTTTCTGGACCTAAGAAACACAATAATTGGAGCATTTTCAAATTTCTCTGACGTAATTAAAATACTGTTTTCTGATTGGACAAGGCAAATATTCATTGTATTAAACACATAGACAGATTCATATTACACAGATTAGTGGAACTTATAAGGGGTTTCTTGACCTAAGAAACACAGTTGGAGCATTTTCAAATTTCTATGATGTCATCAAAATACTGTTTTCTGGTTGGGCAAGGCAAATAATCATTGTAACACATAGACAGATTCATATTACACTGACTAGGGGAACTTTTCAGGGGTTTCTGGACCTAAGGCGCACAATTGGAGCATTTTTAAATTTCTCTCCATAAAAGTGTCCAGCATCAACTATTTTTAGTCCACTATCTTCGTATTTACAAACTACTTGTTTTCTGTTTATTGTATCGGGTTTCCATTTCCATATGAATTTAAAGAATGAGACATCGATTGATTTCAGAAGATGTTCAAAGGGATTTGGAATATAATCAAATAAATGATTATGATTTAAAAATATGAAATACCCTTGAACGTTTTATAAAATTGTTGCCATATCTTTATGTATGGGTCCTTCTGCTTCTCATTACGAGTCACTGTCTGGAGAATCATTGTCTTGAATGACCCGAAGGTGTTTCAGCATCTCTTGGACTTCACGTGGCAGAGGTCTTGGCTGTGGAGTTTTGACTGATAAAAGACTGATGGCAACATCTTTTGCAGCAAGTCTGGTTGTTTGGTATGCCTGTTTTGTCATTCCTGTTTCAACTAAAAGTGACAAAGCTTCTGCACTTGAGAATTTTAATGGTTCTTTCTTTTTTTCTGATATCAGTTTTCCTATTTTAGCTGGTCTTGATGGTGTTAGCATTGCGAATTTCAACACATATTTCAAACTTGAATTTTTCTTATACACGCCTTGAGATGCCGCATATAGAAGTTCCTCTGGTTCCCTGTCTTCTAGAAGGTGGTGTGCTTTTCTTTTTTTAGAACGATCTGAGAGGGTGTCCCAATTCTTAGCTGGACGTCCCACATTGGATGCGCCCTGTGACGTGCCTGGCAAGTCTGAAGTTGCCGGGCTCTGTTTCTGTCCCGGTATCTGTGCTGTTTTGCTGTGCAAGAAATGTTTCTACTTCAGTATTGAATGTCAATGTCTGATTAAGCCAGTCCTCATTTTCTTTCATGAAATATTCCTGGTAACGACCACACTTGTTCCATTTCTCTCGCATACGATACAGAAAGCGTCCAATAGTCTTTGACAAACTCTTGATAAGTTTTTGTGGGATGTTTGACTTGTTACCCACATTATGATATGCACATAATGCATCAATGGATGTTTCGGATGCCAGTTTGATGTCTGAAATGAAGCCAGCTGAATGCACAACATGAAAAAGCTTCTTAAAGTCTTCTTAATACCGCCATCGTTTCTTTCAATCCAAGTTCTCCTAGAATGATACCATATATGATTGCGAATTGCATCAACGTGTGGAAGCAATATACACTACGCTATACGCTCTACACTCACGTAACCGTTGCCATAGTTACGCGGACGAGCGTTGAAGCGGCTGTGCGTAAACGTAAACAGTACAAATGTGTACCGATTATGCCTAATAATAATCTTAGGTTTAGGCAAACATTTTAAAATTAACATCACTGCGGGAATCGGCCGGAATCCTAATAAACATGCTGCTTTTATATACAAATTGCAATTTTTTCCTTTTTTTGTGAAATTTAATGCTCATTTTTCCAAAAATGAAGCTTCCATAAATTTGGTCATTGTATTTTCTAATTGGGTTACCAATAGGCAAGAAGTGCACGCATTATCAAGTTGATTGCTTTTCCCTTCATAAATTCTCAACACCTATTGTAAAGTTGCCTCTTTTATCATTTTTGGAGAAACATGTAGATTTTCCCATGTTCACAGGGGTATATGACACTTTTAAAACTCGCTAACTATTAAAATATGGGTGGAAAAATATTCTTTAGAATGTTTTCTTCCCAAAGCGAATAAAAAAAATTTAAAAATTCACATTCGCCAATTTTGAATTTTGGCACACTTTGAGGCGATTCTGGCCCACTGTGTGCTGGTGTGAATAGCTGTCAACAATTATGTGTTGATACCTGATATGGCTATTGTACGCAACACAACATAGTACTGGGGGAAATGGCAAATTTTCAAGAAATTTTGTTGCCACTTGGTGTAATAAAATATGATCTTCTTAAGTAACCACCACTTTTCTTCCTCTTTTTAGCAAATGCAACTGGTAATGAGAATTTGTTGGTAGTTTTTCAACACTTTTATGACCTTTGAATTTGATGTTTTACCTCTTCCACCCAAATCAGTTCATACATGCATGCTCTATACATACTTGATCCAAGTTTGGTTAAATCTTCTCAATGGTTCTTGAGTTACAGCGGTAGCAGAAAGCATGATGGATGGACAGACGACAACCAATAACATAATGCCTCCGGCAGGAATAATGTTTCCAGGTGCTTAAATTCTACAAAAAAGCTTTCACTCATGATATATTATTACCCCAGTTCTGCCTGATTTTCTTCAATGGTGACATGTAAGGTAGTGGGTTGTAGATCGTGTAGTCTGAAAGGTTTGGCTTGTGATGGAAACATCTTCAGTTTGGCTGGAATCTCCTTCAATCTGTCAATACAATAGGAGTGAAAGGTCAAGTCAAAAGGTCAAAGGTTAATTTCTTCAATGGTAACTGACATACACTGTATAAGCTAGGATTCAGTCATGGAACCAGGTTGAAAACTATGGTGTGACACTATTTGTTCAGTATTTTGAGATTATTACATCGTCTAAAATAACAGAATAAGTTAATATAGCCAGTCACTCTCGCCCCTTTTCAACACACACACACAAGAAATAAAACACACTTATGAATATGAATTGAAGAGAATAGATAAATGACTTACCTATTGATTGGAACCAGGAATGACTCTGCATAATCCACTAGATGACACCTAACAATATAAACACACACAAAATCATATTACATGTTACAAGATATAACTCCAACATGTATCAATTTAACTATGTCAATCATAGTGAGAACAAGGTGAATTAATTCTTTCTTTTATTTCAATAGAAACATGCCTGTACATATATAAAAATGAAGAATATTTTAAACATTGATATCTACATGTAGTAAACATGCTTCAGAGTATAACATAACTTAGAAGGTATCATTCTTTGTACAATGCAGGTTTCTGTGTTTTCAATATAGATTACATGTCCTTCTATAATACAACAAATGAATTTACAGATCATGAAGTACAGTTACACTAATAATAAATAATAATTGATATTCTAATAGAGCATAAATGCACCACACAAGGTTCTTAAGGCGTTCCAATATTATTTTGGCTTTGCTTTAAGCTACCGTTTGCTCACAGCATTCAAGGAATTCTTTTCTATCGGTACCCATTTAACACCTGGGTGTAGAGTAGCAAATATAGTTTAAATGCTAAAGGAAATTGGTGGCGCTGCAAACCATGTGATCCACAATCTGACGACGTATCCATGACACCTCTACACTAGTTGCTTCAATCTTGCATTCAGTTTATCATGTAGTGTTTTTTTATAGTCCCAAGACCTAACATATATCTCTCACCAAAAAAACACAACACTACATATATACATGTAGGTAGTTTTAAATTTGTTAGAACAAAGACATGATCATTATTAAAGAGGTTTAAAGGGAGATGGTCATCAGTTTCCAAATGCAGAAGATCATAATTCACTGACACCAGGTTCGGTTGAAATACTATGAATGGGTGTACAAGTCTCACACACAGCATGAAGCGCCTCAAAAATACACATTTTCCCCAATAGACTGTAATGGTATAAACCGTTAGGATAACGGAAAATTGATTTTTATTTCCAATCATAAATATCTTGATAATCAGACAGGCGATCGGTTTGTAAAGGTCATGGGGTTCCTGACTGACCTACAGGTTTATAATTATCATTGCAGCATGAGCTAAATCCAGGATTTCGTTTCAGAATCTGAGACAATGTTACAGTGTCACTTTAACTTACAAAACCCTTAAATTGAAAATAACTTACGAGGCTTTTATTCCATGAGCTGTCTGATAATTGCTGAGAACCCTAGCTCGGTACCATTTACTATCACTAGGCCTCTGAGCTAGATACATCTGTAACAAAACAAAAAATAGTCTTGATTATTCATCAATGTACTGATATAATACTCTTAATATCAATTGTTATGATAAAATTCAAAATTTTAAGAGAATTTTTAATTCAGTGTAACAAGATTCATAATGAGATATATTGAAGTGTTATCAGTACACTATTGTTCCAACCCATTTGATATCTATTGAGTTCGGTAAAACACAATTGTTATAGCCTTAAATCTAAGTTATCTTGGACTTAGTATTGAACAGGTGAAAACCTTACCAATTCAGTATCAATCTCAACAAGATTTAAAGACTAGAAACTATGAAGAATCAATATAACTAAAGGGACACATGAAAGCAAGCACTGTAATGATTTGTTCTGCATTTTTCAAAGCCTTGCATTCTGACCACCCAGAGATTTCTTTTCTTTTGTTGATGCATTCTACAGAACCGATGGAATAATATAAAAGAGGAAAAAAATCATAGCACAAAATCTCATGAGTACTTCAAGAATGGAAGGGAGAATAAAGCTAGAAATGCAAAATCGATCAACTAATGATACGACAGCAATAAGAAGCAAATCCCTTTCACATATACAAGATATCTTTCATCTCATTCGATTATGAAGGTTAGAATTGCATTTCAAACCTGTGAAATATAAGACATATGATAGATTTTATTGAAATCTAGCAATATATTCAGCACAGTCCCTTGTGCACACATGTGTGTACAGTACATGGATGCAAAGTTTGTCTTCAGTAAGTGGATGTCAACCTTCAAGTTCAGTAATTTTGAGAGATTTTGTACATGTGTGTGTGATATGATATTCTAGCAAAATATTTAAAGGATGTTATTAAGTTTTTGAAACATTTTTAGCCCCTATCTTCTGTGTACTTGAAGAGAAGAGTTCTATGTCTCTATACTGTATCAAAATATAAGCTTGGAATATTAATTATAGCGAGACATTTCAGTTTAAATCGCACTCAACGAGCAGTAAAATGTCTTGTTGTGTAGACTAGTTTAAAAGGACACATACCGGTAGGCACTCGCAAACAGGGTTTGATGTTGTCCTCTAATTTCTTCCTACTCCTTCTCTGTTTACCTATAGCCAAGCAAACTCTCTGGGGTTGATTTGTATACATTTCAGCTTTACACAACTTAGTTTCCAGGTGATTGGTACGTACACTTTTAAGTGATTCAATGGCTTCAGGGAAAAAAATACACAGGGGCTCGGGGCAAATAAGCCCCCGAAATGCCCCAAAGAGCCCCGGAAAGTCTTAAAAGATCCCCAAATTTCGCATAGAGTTCAATGCAAAACTAATTAAAGAGTTTTATTGTCATGCAAGCAAGCTTGAAAGGTAGCCCCCGAAATTTTTGAAGTAATTTTTTCCCTGAATGGCTTTGCTCCTAATGGTAGTTTAGCCGTCTGTATAAGCATTCTGGCCCTGGCCCTGGCGTAGTACATACCCTGCCCTTGACTGGATTGTTAACATGTTCTATGATGTATTGGTCTGAAGAGCAGTAGTCCTCAATCTCATCACATAGTTCCTGGAACTGAATGGTCTCATGAGATACTCCAGGTCCTAGCACCTCCTTCCCCCAGAAATGGAAGGGGTCATCAATCTGTAAATAAACATTAAACATTCTTCTTCAACCACATATCATGCTTTCATCATTTCATGAATATAAAACAAAATTGTTTATCAGATTGCAATCATGAATGTTCATCTGTATTGGTAATACATTTGTCATGATCATTTTTAATTAAAGTCAGCACTCCGCTCTTACAAGGGATTACTGACTTTCGTGCCATAATGACACTTCCTCCCTCACTCTACTTCTTCTTCTCTATAGCATCCTCCTCATTTAAACCTTACTGCTTTCTTTCTTCACCATATCTTTCCATGAAGATGAAAACTTTGGTCTTCCCTTTCCTATTATGCCATCCACTCTTCCCTTCTCAACACATGACCCATCAGTCTCAATCCACTTCTTTTTACCACTGCCACCAGTTTCTTCCAGACCTAACCTTTCCTTTCATTTCTCTTTGAAAGTTAACCCATTGACAACTTAATACTCATATTCCCCATAGGTCAAATACAGCAACCACCTGGTTCCAGGATGCATCAGGTTATATTTGAAAATTCTCAGATTGGAGTTAAACCAAAGACACCACAATGATGAAGGTCATGAATTGGTTAAATCAAGTTATGTTATGGCAAGAGTATTTGGGAGTCATTAATAAATGAACCAGCAAAATAAAATACTAGGCGTGTCTGCACTATCTCGAGATTGCCATATATCCAGCTATTTGAATTATCCCGATCGCAAACTATCCAGCTTATTTGCGTCTTCATTAGACCGAAGTAGCAAATTAGCTGGATAGTTGGTCGGGATAATATCCCAAGATATCTCGGTCTAGTTTGCGGTTTTCCGTGTTTACTCGAGGTCAGTGGTTGCGAGGTCAGCGCTGAGCGGTATAGATCGCATGTGCGAACCGGAAATCGTTGTGCATGATGGGATCGGGATAATTGACTCCGTACTTCGGTCTAATGAAGACGGTCGCAAACTATCCCGCTAGTTCGGAAATAGAAGGATATTTTGCAAACTAGACCGAGATATCTTGGGATATTATCCCGACCAACTATCCAGCTAATTTGCCACTTCGGTCTAATGAAGACGCAAATAGCTGGATAGTTTCGATCGGGATAGTTCAAAATAGCTGGATATTTGGCAATCTCGAGATAGTGCAGACACGCCTACTGAGTCAGACCATATTCAGTTTCTATTGGGGAAAATAACATCTACTGAATCTCCAAGAGTGCAAAATCATTAGGGAAAATAATGGTTTTACAACTGTGAACTGACAGATTGCATGTAATGGGGTTATTAATGAAATACTTTCAAAAGATCTACCCCTAAGACTGTGAGAGGGAAATGTATTAAAATAAATGGTCCTCCTCAATCAAACTGAACATTCTCTGATCTCAAATTCCAAATAGGACGATTTCCCAGGAGATATTTTGGCTTCAGCATGCAAGATTGGACGATTTGGAATTCTACCAAAATAATAAAAATATAGAACCAATTTAATCAACAAAAGGGGAACTAAAAATGGGCAAAGCAAATCATTTTAAATCACATAGTCCATCACTCTTACAAACTGATCAAAAGAAAAACTGAAGAAAAAGGTTATCAAATTAATTTATTCATAAAACAGAAAGAAAAGAGAGAAGAGAAAAAAGACAGACTTACCTTTAAAATGGTGATGTTGGTCGTCATTTTAGCATCTATGGTTGCATTATCTGGATAAAATGTAAAGATACATGCAAAGGATATTAGGCAAACTCAAATTGTGTGAAGTCTCATTAGTTTTAAAATTGCTCTCCTTTAGTTTTAAAGGGGAAGTCCACCCTGAAATTAAGTTAGTTTTAATAGGAGTAGAAAAATGAGAGAAACAAGTCAGTGAAAGTTTGAGCAAATTCCGATTAAAAATAAGGAAGTTAGGATTTTTGAAGTTGTAATCAATCAAACACAAATTGGCAACTCTATGACGTATCATGCGAGCTCAACTACCATTTGCTCAGTACTAAAAAAATCTAAAATTTTCATTTTCCCTCAAGAAAAATTTCAACCATACATGCACCCTAAATATAATAATTGCAAATATGTTTCTATACTCCCCCTGCAAGGAACAAATATATATTCCGTCATCAATAACGAAGAAAACATGATTTTATGGAATATTATGCACAAAGCAAATGAAGGAGAGCTCGTATGATAAGTCACAGAGTTGCCAATTTGTATTTGATTGATCACAACTTCAATAATTCATAACTTTCTTATTTTCATTCAGAATTTGCTCAAACTTTCACTCACCTGATTTTCTTATTATTCTGCCTCTATCGAAACAAACTTATTTTGGGGGTGGACTTTCCCTTTAATGATAGGCTATAGTATAGATCTAGGCCTAGCCTAGAGTAGATCTACATATAGACTACACTACAGCCAGGCTAGGCATGGCACGCAATGAAAAGGGCGTTGTTTGGCATTAATCAAACAAGAAAACAAATTACAGCAAATGTGCAATGCCAACCTCCTTTAAAAGTGACATAATAATCATCTTGTTGATTGGGTCCTCTCACCAGGAAAAAGAAGAAGATCAAAAGGCGTAGATATTGAATGCTTCGAATTCTGAAGGCTTTCCGCTCGGAATGAGGTTGCTGCCTTGCATCCACCGCAGAGCCTCTGGCGTCGAAGACGGCTGTGCTCTGTTACTAGTGTTAGAATTTCAGTAACATAGCCCGTCGTTGAGCTTTTTATCTCGAGTCTAATAACTCGAGAGATATGTAAATGAATATACTAACCAAAAGAAATATCGATGGTTCCCTTTCTTTACTTTTCAAATTATGATAGGTCAAGTATAATTTGAGTTCTGCTTACCGGATTTTGCCGGGTATTTCCCATGATCTATCAAATTTGGCGTGCACACACGTGCAGGTTGTATGAACGTTGTTGTTGTTGTTGTTGTTCTTGTTCTTGTATAGAACATGCGTATTTTACACTGAACTCTACGTGTGTTAGAGTTCAGTGGTATTCTTGTGTCAAGTTTATTTTTTCCGAAGGAGTACACTCCTTGGTGTAGGCATGAACCTCTATTCAGGTTCATGGTGTAGGTCCATGGTCTGACTATTTCTGTAATAGTCGGGGCGTGTTTGAAGACAGCAGACAAGCTAGAGAGAGGGTCGAAAAGTTGTTAACATGGTTCTCTCTCACCATGCAACCCCTAAATAAAAATCATGAGGCACATTTCGAATAGAGTCTAGATTTGAATTGAATTGGTGAAAATTAAATGCAAGACGTGATTCCAATAATATAGGCCTATAATTTTAAATTAAAAAAAAAATTACCAACAAAAAAATTCAACTCCCAAATAGCACTCCAAACTACTTTTACTCCCAAATGGTATCCAATAAAAAACCAATACATTTTAAATAATATTTATACTAATATTTAGCTTTTATATAGCGCATCCTCTATCGGGTACCCATCACCTGGGTGGACTGAGTAGCAAGTGTAGGTTAAAGGTACTATGTCCCTTTTGCAGCCAACATCAACTTCTCTAGAACTTTGCAGGAATTATGAATATGTCATGTATGTCCTATATCTGTAAAAATTTAAACGCTAGCAGTGTCCGTTTACTTGCTAGACTTCACTGTCAGACACTATAGTGACTGATGGGCTTTTTTTCTTCTTAGGTAATAACATCCATGCAATGAGCTGTAAAGCGTACATGAGCATTTTGTCTAAATCAGTAACCCACTTCTTGTACCGGCTAAAATCAAACTAATTGAATCTTTGCGCAGCATAAAACGTACAACCAGTCGGTACAATGGTCTCAAAATCAGACTATTACTTTTTTTTTTTTTTTTTTTTTTTTTTTTTTTTACTGTATAGCACGGAGATTAACACTACTTACACGGCCATTCCTAAATCCTAGAGCAGAGCCTAGAATATTATGTCAGTCGTCCGGGTCAGTCTATGGCTTTGTCAAAGTACAGAGTCTATTGTAATCATAGTTCAGAACTTTAGTCAATTTTGCGCACAGCTCACACAAATATAAAAAAAAAATTAAGCACAGCTACTGACAAGGGTATGTGCCAACAAACTAGTCGCAGTGAACGGGGCGGGAGACCCCCCCCCCCCTGGCCCCCCTTCTTTGTGCTTCTTCTCCTTCCTCTTCTTCTTCTTTTTCATAAAACATGAAGAAGGGACGCTAATCATATATATTGGGGTTACTATACTCGTAAGGACCGCTATTTATAATACGGATAGAATGAATAGCGACCGTCTCTTCGCATTATGAATAGGAACCCTTTCAATAGCGACCCCGATGTTGTATTATGAATAGCGACCCTCTCCTTCGATTATGAATAGCGGTACTTACGAATGATAACCCTTTTCTCTAATTATGAATAGCGGTCCTTAAGAATAGTCGTCATTATGAATAGCGAGCAGACCCCCAGGGAGGTGAGACATACAAGTCTAAGCTCATGATTGCAATAATTATATTAAGGTTGAATGTATATGATTGACCATTTTCTTTAGGGGGACATTTAAAAAAAAAATTATTCAGTAAATGGGAGGGGACCTCGCAAGATACGTAACAGAATTGCCAATTTGTGTTTGATTGATTACACCTTCTAAAATTCATAACTTTCTTATTTTTAATCAGTTTTACTCAATCTTTCACTGACCAAACTTGCTAAAAACGCACCAAGAGCATGTTTTAATTTGTATAAAAACAATACATGGTCATTAAATTAAAAGAAAAATTGAAGCGATGTTGTAATCCCTTCTGTGACTATATACATTGATAATGTTCGGGTTATATGTAAGCAGGGTAATGCATACAATTTATGGCTTATTTTATCAACGTTTGATTTATGTATATATTTGCTTTCGTAGACAGGGCATTAATTACGGAGTTCGTTACATGTAGAAGAGGTTAAACAGGGTACCCCACCAAAAAACGGACTTGTTCCCATGGCAATGAATACACGTTGCACACAAATCTAATTATCCGCTACAATAATTTTTATGAAACCAATGATGGATAACGTTTGGTTAATTTTGCCCTCTTGGAGGCTTCCAGAGGTGTCACGAACTGCCGACTGGTTTTCACAAATCCATTACAATACACCATCATGTCAGCCAAGTACAGCGTTTTTTTTATGAAAAAAACTCATTAAACAACCAACTATGAATCAAAAATTACCTCCGACGATTATAGTTTGGCAATTTAATCCCACGTTGGTGTTCTTCTCGGCTCTTTCGTGTCAGCTGATTCGCTTTCGGTCCATTAATTCACAGACGTATCTCTTGATCCATTACATTTCGGCGCCATGAGCAGGCATGTCTTCATCTACTCGAGATTGCCAAATAGCCCGCTATTTCTGAACCTGTATATTAGCCCCATCATGAAATTAGCGGGATATTTGGCAGTTGAAGGCGCAAATAGCGGGCCATTTGCTAGGGAAATCATCGGGACTACTTTGCAAAATATCCCGCTATTTGTCCGCGGTGCGTTTTCACCATGCAGCTCGAAGACTCGCACTATGCGCGAACGCTGGGCAAAATAGCTCGAGCTAATTTCTTGAGCTCGAGTTTCGAGCTGATGTGGACGCGATTTGTAACTTCGGGCTTATTAATTATTTCCCAAATCATAAATAGCGGGCTATTTGGCAATCTCGAGCTGGTGAAGACTGACGAAGAAGGTCAGACTCTTGTGACTCCATTAGTTACTTTGTTTTGATATTTAGGATGACGAGGTCGTATTCGTTTGTAGCAGTTAAGAATTCCACCAATGATGAGGTCGAAATAATACATACCATATGGGGACCATATACACCTAGATTTAAGGGCAATCTTACCCTTCTAATAAGTTTATTTGTATGAAAGCAAAACACTAAGATAAGCAGAATGGCGAAAGCTTTAAATACATCGGACAGATAATACAAAAGTTATGAATGTTTGAAATATGAGATGACAAAGTCTATGGGAATCTCAAATCGGCAGTTTGGTCGGTGGATCGTGACGTAGTGGCGGATAGCTCTCCCATGTGTCGTGTACAAAAATATCAGTAATTTCTGTTTTCTTCCTGAGTGCCGTCTCGTTTGGTGAACTACTCAATATTTTGAATAGCATATAAATACTGGTCATCTAAAGATATAAGACTCTCCCGAGTCATACTTTTTTTTATTAAATCGAAATTTTACTCATTTTGTGTGTTGGAACAAATTGGAAAGTTCTCCGCCACTACATTACAGGAAATTACCGATTCAGCCAATTTGAAGAGCACATGGTATTACAATTTTCAAAAAATTTATTTCTTTCTCATTTCTTGTCCGATTTTATTCAAACCTTCACGAGTCTACCTCTCTGATCATACTGCTTTCCTCTAGAGTAGTTTGCTATCAAGGTTGGATTTCCCTTTAAGTGTGTTTTCCAATGTGAAACCATGCTTGCACTTTATCTCGATAGGGGGCGCTCTGCAATTTCCGAAATGATAATGTACCCACTATGGCAACATCAAACATCCATTAAAGGGATAGTTGAGTTTTGTTGCAGAGGGCGCTACACAAAATAGGTTTTTGTGAGATAATGAAAAACTGAGTGTCAAATTTGAAAGAACATAATATGTAAATGACAAAATCATCATCTTCAAAATCATCTAATACTTGTGCACCACCACAAATATTAGGTATTTTGGAAAATTTGAAAAAACCGTTGACAAAACGAAATAACGCCTTTTACGTCGTATTTCAACTATCCCTATAACAAAATTAATGATTAGTAGGCCCTAACACTCTGTGACTTCTTAATTCTCTGTTATTCTCTGTTATCAGCAGTGTCAGTGTGTGTATATGTACATGTAAATAATTATACGAAGAAAACTATCATAATTTATTTACTCACCCCAGCTCATATAAACCAAACATTCAATTTATTTGTTTTAAACGAAATGGAAGGCAGAATCAATCATAATCGCGATAAGAATAAAATGACAATTTATTGAAAAAGAAAAGAAAGATATTCATAATGGCGACGATATACAGACGAATCAAACTACTACAAAATACCACTCACTTAGCCATCACTGATGTGATGATGAAGAAGGCGGAAAGAAATTATACATTTTTAATGTGATTCTGTCTTTTAAACATGCTATCCGGTTTACGACCAATTAACTTTCTTTCCCTATTCACCAATGATAAACACATGTCCTATTTCAATTCTAATCAAGATTAATTGCTCAGTAATTTCGATCTCGCTGCTTGATGAACCAAGCGGAACGTGTTAGGTCCATGCGTGGTTTTGTACATCACTCTCAACTAACGATACCATTCAATGAGATGGCTCCATAATTATAGAACGGGAATAATATTGTTGCTTTTACACAAACTGTATTGAATGATGATGATGATGATGATACTACTACTTCTTCTACTATTTATACTAATACTTCTACTGCTTCTTCTTCTACTACTACTACTACTACTACTACTACTACTGCTACTACTACTACTACTTCTACTGCTACTACTACTACTTCTACTGCTACAACACTGCTATATAGGAGGGTTAATCTGAGATATTAAATCCCCTGCGGGTGTGTTTATGATGCACAAAGTTGGAAAGAAATGGGTGGATAAGACGGTAATTGGCTGTGGGAAAAATACCCCCTCTTCCCTCGTGAAAAAATCTGAGGTCTGGGCCACGTGTTTTATAAAACAGTTGCGATTAAATAATTGCAAATTATAATTATGTACAAAGTAGAGAGGGGAGTGTCAACTTGCGATCGAATATAAAGAGATGCAATTGATCTGAATCAATCGCATCTCTTTATAAGACGGGCCCTGAACTTATTTTGGGCCTGTTATGATGCGTATTATCCTTCATTATGAAATTAATGAAAAAGATAATGTAAACACACGAGGTTGCAATGCTGATGGGCTTCTTTTACTCGAACCCTTTTGATTTTTGATATAGGCCTATGTTAAAGGTATAGATCAATTTTGGAAACGCCCCCCCCCCTCTCAAAAAATGAAATGGAAGCTCTTATTACCAATCATGTGAAAGAATATGTTGTGACTAATAGTATACATGATACAAATTTTGCCGGGAAACCGCCTACTAATTATTTGGTAAATTATCATATGGATCCAGCCTGGATAGATATCGCGAATGCACTTCAACATTGAACCTTTGGGCATATATTTCTGTTTTTAGCGAATATATAGGTTGAAGTATTGCCTTCTAAACCCCTAAAGGCAATATTTAAACAATATTGAGTAGACATTTTGCACCCCACTACCGGTCTATACCTTTAAGCAAAATCAAATGTGTTTTATATAGTAAGGTGCAATATCTCTCTTTTACAAGAACTTGGTGAGGAATATATATAACCTATTTACACAAGGGATCCAGAAGGGTCCCCCTCGCACCCTGAAATAAAGCTGAAAATCCGAAATTCCTCAAGGCGTGCTATATACGATGCATATCATCTTATTTGATTATGACTTTCTTCAAAGCATCACTATCCATCCATGAATATAATTATATCCGTATATGCTGTTCATAGGAAGATGGAACGTGTAATGAGATCTATAAGCTATTATAACAATTTGAAAAGCTTAAAGTTCCGGAGCAATAACCTGTAACATGTTATACAAAAAAATAGCCCACCTGTCTCGCTTTTACAGTATACTGGTTGGCTATTCTCCTTTCAATGAAGAAAAAAAAGCTATTTCGCTATTTCGCTTGATCACCCAACCAACGAGTCAGTGCGCATTTCAGTCAGCTCTCTCTCATTATCTCGAGTACATGTAATGAAGATAATTATGAAGTGCTCTACAAATATACATGACAGCAGCCTCAACCCTCCATTAACTTATCTCCGCGTACTTTCTCGACATTGGAAGTAGTATGGAGGGCGGGTTCATAATACATTATATGCTTTTGATGAAGAGAGCCTGTTAGATGGTTCAATGATTTGTGATTAGAGGTTCGATAGATGAGAAACGACTGACAAAATAATGGTATAACAAATGATGGCAATCAGGCGATTAAATGCCTTATAGTCACACTAGGTGTACCACCGCCTGCCCACTTAAGATAACCAGAACAATTTGCAAAACTATTACTATAATTGTGTTACCACTCATGGACAAATTTGCGAATGGTTGGCAGTTGTTCGGCTTCATCAGTATCAAAGGGCAAGTCCACTCCAAAAATAACTTTATTTCGATAGAAGCAGAAATATCAGGTAAACCAATTAAAAAAAGTTTGAGCAAAATCAGATAACTAATAAGAACGTTTTGAATTTTTAATGACATGAAAAACTTAGAAAATCACAAGACAAATTGGCAACTTACTCATGAGTCTGTGACGTCATTGTTTCCTTATATTGACTACATACATTTCCATTTTTCTCCCTAAAAATCTTATTTCCTCACACCACAATGATAGTAATATATTTTTGTGTGGATGAACTAATATAGAGGAATTCTTTTTTCAGTTAAATCATGAAGAAGAAAAAATGCTATCCGTAATAGCCTATATATAATATTGAGTAGCTAATGCCCCAAGGGAGAAGGCACTTAATAAGAAAACAGACATTAATGATATTTTTGTAAGCGAAAAGCGGAAGAGTTATTCGCGACTACGTCACTTCCACTGCCCAAACTGCCAATTTGAGACTCGAATACACTTTAGTGATATATTATATTCAAACCTTCATAATTTTATCATTATTGGTCTGATTTGTTTTTCCATTCGCCATTCTGTTTCCCTTAGTTTTCTGATAACATGCAATTTAACTTATTACACGGGTTTGATTGTCCTTTAAAGAATGACCCAACACACAGTATTCACGAAACACGAGAAGAGTATCTGTTATAGAAATTTGCAAGAACTCATTATCAGGTGCTCATGTATATACCACTCGTAAAAATTCATTTTGAGTCAATTTCTAATCCCATGGCAAAAAGCCTATATACAAAAAACATAATATTACAATAGCACATGAAATCATACATTGATACATGCATGTATAAATACTCTGTAAGAGGCAAGTACTTTCTTTATTTACGAATAAGCGGGAAATTCCCATTTAGCATAGAATGTTCTGTATGTAGCGGTTGCCTATGGAGGCCTGCCTAATGTCAAAAGAAAAACATTTGACGCATTTGAATGACTATAACATATCTCGAATAATGATAAAGTTTGTATAATTTATAGAATTAAACATTGCTGAATTTGCTTGGAGTAACTTTCAGGAACCTCTCCCTAAAATAAGTGATAACAATGGAACAATAAATTCATTAAATACAAATTTGAGATTCGAAAATTCCTCTAATGTTTAATGTTAGATCTATATCAAATATTTAGGATTTTTGTCAGTCTTTGATGAGAAGTATAACAAAATGTTCACATTTTTTTAAATTCGAAAATCTATTTTCAAAGTATGGGGTCAGTCTCATCGACTACAATCAAAAGCCTATTTCCCCCAAGGTAACGTCCCCTCAAAGACATCGACTGACCTCACATATTCAAAAAGATTTTCTCAGGGCTCAGGCCGTATACTTGGATATTTTTACATTATCGATCAAATATCTTTTCAAGATGTTTTTGTCAAAATTATGACTGTTGAAATATTTACACATCATACGAGAATAAAATATAGTGACAACGTTGTTTCTGAAGTCTGAAGTATCAACGACGGTTAAACAATACAGAGCATGTGAGACAAATGAAATAGGCATGCGCTAGATTTGAGGAAGTGTTCGTTTAAAAATTGCTTAAACTGCTAATGCTACTTCAAGAGATCAATCATCCTGTAACATCATATTACATTTAAAAGAAGCGTATTCCTACAAGCCATATTATTCTATTTTATATAATTATAATAAATGTTTTTGTTTTGTTTTGTGTATTTTTTTTTACAAAGGTTGAAAGGGTAACATGCTGTGGCGCCGAGGTCATTGTCCAAACTCGTCAGGAAAACCAACAAAGATAAAGACCTTGATTTTACATTACAATACCATTATCAGCCATGTTACTTTCAGACCACAGAAACAGAGTACACTATGACTTCTTAATTTTTTACATTTTAGACAAAAACACCACTCTACATGTTTTATAATTACATGTATACATTTTTCGGAACGAATATACATATATAATGGGAACGTATCTATGTAGGCAATGAAATTTGGCAGAAAACATAGAAATCGCTTGAACACAAGCAAGGATGTCAACCTACAATCTGCTCGTAGAGATAATTGCTTTCTTTCTATAATTTCTAAGGTTTATGTCCATCCTGTGTTCCGGTGCTACTTCGACCTCTTGAATACTCTCTCCGAGAAAGAGTCGTCCACAGCGTTGAGTTATCCATGGATGTTCGCCAGAGTTTCTTCACTCGTTTGTTGGCACCAAATGAAATAAAAATGAAGACGCCTTGGAGACTGATGACGATGACGAAGAGATAGTCCATGAAGGGGACATCGATGACCATAGCTAAGAACCCAAATAACCAGGCGAATCCAAGAAGAGCTGAGATCTATATTACAAATGACGAGAAGGTAGAGAGACCAAAGGAAACAGTTCAGCTATACTTGGATTTCAAAAGCGCAACACTTGTAGTCGCGGGTGTAGTTGTAATTAGAATCAATTGAAGGGAAGAACCAAACATAAATTAAATTAGAAGCTGGTTAAGAGACAGAGAGAGAACATATACTAAGACAGAGACAGATTGGGATGGTGGAAAGAGAGAGAGAGACAGAGACAACAGAGAATCATTATAATTTAACTTATACTACATGTTTATTATTTTTCATGGTTATGGTAATAGGAATTTACTATTTATGTTTCCTGAATAATTGTTGTTTGTTTTTTTTGTCGTGTAAGCATTTGTAGAATTATGTTAAATAAATCTCTACAAATTATTTAATCACAATTTAGAAGGGCCAATGAGCGACAACATAATCAAAATGGTAGATTTACACTTTCGACATGCTAGACCTAACAGTACAGAACAGTTTAATTAATCACGTTAACAGTGTTAATCTTCTATTTTGAAAATGTTGTCACCCCTCGTCTTTTGATTTACTTTGTTACATTAACAGGCATGTTATAGCTATATTGTGAACAAAACACTTTAACATCTGCTGAATAGAATCACTCAATATTTCAGTCATTCAACCTATTGATATGGACTTGCTAATGTAGGATTATGTTACTATGTCCAATGTTTTATATTCATAGATGAAAATGGAGATTCATCCAGTATCGTTGGAAGTTACAGCGGAGTGTGATTCAATTACTAAAATTAGATCTATTATCTACTCCGCGACATCTCACCAGTTCATAATGGCTTTTACATGTGCTCCAATTCCCATTTGAGGAGGGGGGGGGGGGGGGGGTCATCTTTGATTTTGTTTTGATCGTCCGGTGGTTGAGCAGTGAAATGGGCACGTGAACTTCTTATCTTAGCGGGAAACTAGTTACGGGAGAGACCTTTTAGTAGGTGGCACGTCACAAACAATTACGAAAGGCGAACAGCCAGGTAGCTCACAATTACTCACAGACAAGTACTTTAGTGACTCTGTATACCACTATGTTGCAGGTGATTATAAGTGAATCAGGCGTGCATCTAGCCGGTTTGGAATATTAACATCTGACAACCGCACACAAAACAGAGAAAGCTACTCATTGTAACAGCCCACAACTAAATGAAACGTAGGCCTACCATCGTCTACGGCACCAGATGGGATGACAGAGAATGTAAAGACTCCTATGCTACGTCAATGGAAGTTAATTAACATAAACTAATAAAACCTACATTCACTGCATACAGTACTTCCATTAAATTGCTTCACAATTCGCTATTAAATTTTAGAATCATTATGCTTTGAGGAAACAGCATTCTTGTTCGGAACTTACCTTGACATATATTCTGAGTTCAACCGCCCATTGTTTGAATTGAGAGTCCTGGCCAGATTTTAGCACCGATGTTGTTTTCTTGGTAGAATGAACTCCATGTACCGTGATGACAAAAAACACGAGATTGGAAAATAGACATACAGACATTGGAACAAAGAACATGACTATGCTAGATAGTTTGGCAAGCCAGCATCTACTATTGTCGTATTCCAATAAAGGACCATTCTGAAATCCTCCAAACTGAAGTACCAAAGTGATCAAGACAAAGACGAGAGGAGTGCCCCATCCAATAACAAGAAAAGCCACCATCTTACGACCAAATGAGCTAGATGAAAACGATTTCATCTTACTTGCTGCGAAGCTTCGACTCAGGTCCCAAGCAAGGATAGTCGTCCAAACAAACGAAGCAAGGAAAAAGAAATGGGATAACGCAGCAACGACTATGCAAGGTATTCCCAACTGGGAGACTGAAAGACGTATGTACTGAAGGAAGATTTGTCCAAGGAACAACGCAACAATGAAATTCATTATGGATACACCTTGACGATTCCGCAAGGTAGAAAAGGCAACGTAAGTAATCAATGTAGCAAAGAGAAAAACTGATGATATGGCAAAAAGAACATGTCCTAGGATCATCAATGTCCTATCAACGGGTGTGACCTGATCAATATAGCAGATGCTTATGGAACCATCGGGATGAATCAGAATATCCTCTAGGTCGTACATCTGACCTTGATACAGAATAACAGACTGGTTTCCTTGATAGTCCCATTCAATGGAATCATTGGAAACCGTGAAGAAAGAGCAGGTTTGGAGAGCAATCTCGGTCCCACACATTACAAACTGATACTCTGATGAGACGGTGGCACTGCTGAACTGCATGTTGGTGATATTACTCCACCATTTTGGACGAATATAAGTTCCATTGAAGAAAATAAGAGACTCGTTGTTGATAAGAGAAGGCGTAAAATCCAAATAGTATCCAACAAACATTTCCTCGGGACAACGATGTGTTATGTTTCCAGGGTTGTCTTCGACATAACAGGACTGACTAGCTGATATTACTATGTCCTTGCAACCGTCTCGGCTAGGAGTTTGAAGTCGATGTATGATGTCTCTCTGGATTATATCAAGAGATGGATTCATGTCATCCGTGTAAATTAAATTGAATGCTATAGTATTATTAACCACGTCTGCTGAAGACCTTACTAGACAAGGTAGTGGAAGTATTAAAGATGTTTTAATATTGTCTATGGTCACCTCCCTGAAACAAAACATCTCTTCTAAACACTCTACAGTTCCGTTACTTTGTTTGACTCCAAAATGATTGGATTGACAGATGGGCCAATCGGATGATATCGGAGCGCATTCACCATTATCATCCAATTCAAATCCTTCAATGCATGATAGGGTTATGATGGGTTGGGGTATTTCAAAAATTCCAATAAGTCCTATGTCAACTAGATTCATTTCTTCTACAATTCTTTCTGAAAAATCAATAGACATTATTACTCGACATCTGACCGAGGAACCTCCATTGCAATTACTGCATGCAGGATGCTTACCTACAACACCTTCACTAATGAATGGTTTGTAATAATACTGACACTCGCGGGATATCTCTTCATTTGTCCCGTTTGGACAACTTCCAGTTGTATTCACGAGGCAAAGTCGAGGTTTCGGAATAGTTCGAACAATAGGCATGATATCAGATCCGCTGATATTCATCGAAACGTTGGACTGTAATGTGGGCATTGGTGTCATGCATTCAAGAGTATTATTATATCCCCACGAACATTGTTGGTCTGCTGAAATGACAACAGCTGTCAAAGAACTTTCAGTATACCCATGGCAAGTAGCACAACCCAGGTTTCGAAAGTACGTGTCCTGGTAGATATAAAGAACATCGATAGTTGCATTGGGAGAAACCTCTTCACAGTTTCGTTTGACATCCTCCTCTAAAGACCATCCTGATGGGCACCTAGCAATCATCCTGTAACCATGTCCGAGCTCTGGGTAGAATAGTGGTAGAAAAGAATCAACGATACATTCCCATACGCCAATGTCTAATAGAGACTCGTTTGGTAAAGCCTTGTTTGATAGAGTCTCGTTTGATAGAGTCTCGTTTGATATAGTCTCGGTTGAGAGAGTCTCGTTTGATGGAGTCTCGCTGGAGATTGGCAGAGGGTAGTCTGGACAGCAATCACCAAAGAATTGGCACATATCATCGCATCTACATACAGTCGTTTCCTCGCCACCATAGCAGAACTCCTCAACACAGTTATCCGCGAAGAAAATCCCTGTGGAAAAAGTGTTAAGGCATCAGTATTAATCATATTGATTAAAAGTGAATCTTTATTCATTCATAAAAAATTAAACGATTCAAAAGATGCAGAAAGGGTATTTAATTCATGGTTGGGCGGTAAATACCGATATTTACTGGTATTACTGCCAGATAAATGTTATAAACCAAGGGAAAATACTCTAAAACGAAATATCTTTAACAGTGAAACCTTAGATTTAGGAAGAATTTAAAAAAAGCATTTTATATAAATATTCAGACATATAAAATATTACTGATTAGGGATTCAAATAGTCATTTGATTAACAAAATCTAAATCTCAATATAAAATTATTCCAAGATTCCTTGGAGGAAGAAATGCTAAATCGACACACAGAGTCAAAGTGAAATATAGTGCGATTATCTACGATTTGAAACCGATTTGGCTGTTATTCGGACCAGAAAGCTTAAAGATAAAGTTGAGTTCTGGGCATGCGATTGCATTGTGAAACGGTGGGGAATCGATCAGAAAAGTTGATCATGTAGCATGTAAGTATTTGTGTGTACTGCAAAATTTTGGAATCATCAAAACGTTAAGAAATTTGGGCCAGTCTTGATAAAAGTATATAACATGCACTGTAAACAAAAATATGTATATGGGATTATTAAACACAAACATGTGGCATAAAAATGTGGTTCTCATTTTTAAGCTGTTTCATGTCATATTTAGAATATGAAGGTATTTGAAGAGCCATGCTTTTCAGGGAAAATTTTCTCTCTGATGTTCTTCCGCACTTGAATAATAACAGTGAAAACGCCCACAAATTAATTTTCATTTCCTCTATGCAGAGCTCAACCTTCTCTACAAATACATCAAAACTCCGGTGTTAGTTTTCCTATCTCTACTTAGAACCTAAATCAGGAAGACAACGTTTGTTTAGATTACTGTATCCAATACGATTGTCATTTCTTTGAAAATCGGTTCGCAAGAGGGTCGTATATGTATATAGTGTGCGGTGGACTTCGGACATAATCATGCTGCGTTGTATATGCCGGGTATACTTACCTGAGTCCTGGAGTGAAGAATAGGTCACATTGTCTGTACAGAGAAACGAGAAAAGAAAACATTAATTATAGCTTCTCGTGAAGTGAAATAGTTGAACGAGTTTAAGTCTTCGGTATCTATTTTATCATTATACTGTATGAATACATTTTATACATAGAATACTGCATCTACATAATCATCACAGAACGTAACAATGCTTTGTATAGCTGTACATGTATTAGAGTCAGAAAAAAAGGAAAATCAGTTACAGGAAATTGTAACTACATTAATCATGACATCATAAGCATGTTACTTATTCAAATTGTTTTCTCGAGAAATTCAAGCTCCACAATTTTCATTGATCAATCCCCTGTAAATTTTGCGGTAGTTAAAGACCTTGTTGTCAACCCAAAACCCCAGCGCCGTAACTGAAATAAAAGCTGATACAGATAGTTTATCAATTACCTGTATGGTTTCCGGGAATATAAACTTCGATGTTCATCCTAAACCCAAGCTCTGTATTTGAACCGTCTGAGGTAAAGACCAGCCACATCTCATTGCTGTTAGAGACTATGATACCGGGTAAAATAGAACCTGAGAGAGTAGACAATAATGATGCTGTATCATCTGTATCAAGACCAGAACCAACCCTCAGGAAATCATAGTTGTCTTCCAGATCAAAGGTGCTAAAAACTGCCATGATCTGGTAGTCTGCTGGTCCAGAAACAAGCCATTGAGTGTTGACGTTATTTGGATAGTAGTCTGGATAGTGTGGTGAAATGATCGTCAAGTTCTCTCCGTAACCGAAGGTATCAACTTCTGGTCCGTTGTCAAGATCTAGAAATATATGTTGAAGATTCGTGTGGGTTGAGGTTGGTAAACAGTATACGAATAAACACTGTTTTGGGAGGTTCTGGTTGAAACTATGAGCAAGAGGTGACTCCAAAAGTACTATTAATTTTGCTGAGGTGCGCAGCCCCGAGGCAAATGGTATTGGAGTCACCGAGGCCCATAGTTATAACCAGTACCTTGAAAATAAGGCAGGGTATATTTCTTTTACATGCGGCATCGACGTTTTTTTAATTTCTTGAAATTCAACTCCAAAATAGTACTCCTAAATAGTATTCCCAAATAGTACTCCCAATGTCGAAGTTAAATTTACTGTAATACTTTTCGCACTGCGAAAATAGTACTTTGATCATGTGACACCAGTGGCGGATCAAGGGGGGAGGGGGAGGGCCGAGGGCCCGCCCCCCCCCCTCCCCTGGGGAAAAAAAGAAGGGGAAAAAAGGGGAAATCATTTTTTGTTGTTGAAAAAAAGTGTTCCTTTCCCACTTGTATCACAGAGAAACAACAGTTTAAGTTCAGTCTAACGTTAACTTCAATTTGTCATTAAAATGTAGATTACATCCCTTGGCCTTAGGCCTAATTTGGGTCGTGACTTTTACTGTTTGACAATCTAAAGTAAAATTAGACGGTTTTCACGGTCACTCAGACCAGGTCAATCAATCTTCTAGATCCATTATTAGGGTCTAACGTTAGTAGATACAAAAAAGATGGATGCAGGCGCGGATCCAGTTTAAGTTCAAGTTATGTATAGTTTTGTACCTGTATAGTTTCCTGGAGTATAAACTTCGATGTTCATCCTAAACCCAAGCTCTGTATTTGAACCGTCTGAGGTGAAACCAAGCCACATCTCATTGCTGTTAGAGACTATGATATCAGGTAGAGAAGAACCTGAGAGATTAGCCAATAATGATGCTGTATCATCTGGATCAAGACCAGAACCAACCCTCAGGAAATCATAGTTATATTCCAGATCAAAGGTGCTAAAAACTGCCATGATCTGGTAGTCTGCTGGTCCAGAAACAAGCCATTGAGTGTTGACGTTATTTGGATAGTAGTCTGGATAGTTTGGTGAAACGATCGTCAAGTTCTCTCCGTAACCGAAGGTATCAACTTCTGCTCCGTTGTCAAGGTCTTAAAAAGAAATATGAAAGATTCAAGTGGTTTGATGGAGATTTTCCTAGATATCGAGCCATGGGGAGTGACTGTATATACACACCCATGTACCCTCACGCACATCCACAAACTTAATGCCCTAGATGGTTTGTGCGAAAATTCGGCAAACAGAGCTTCATAAACTCGATATCATAGAAGATGAAGATCTTTGATGAGATGACCTTGGTTGAGATGTCTTCCCCAGCATGCCTAGCATGTCAGCAATATGAGTTAGAATTTACAACGCAGCTATATGTACAAAGTGAGTCAGAAAAAATGTCCCACTTTTTAAAAGTTGTATTGTTTGAAGTATGAATATTCAATCATGGGTTTCATGATATGTCTTGATAGAGTTATCCTCCCAGTACCATTTTCATTTAAATATCTGCATGCATGACTGAACATCAGACAATCTTTACAAGACTGCCAGATCTCAATTGCGCCAAGTTGCTGGGTGAGGAATAACATAGTGTTTTGAATAGTGTTTTTGAGACAGCCAGATAGACAAAACACACACGCACACACACAACACACACGGTAACAATAATTGTTTCATAATTTTCCCTTTTCTGATTAAGCATTCCTTTTTATCCAGATCGCTGAATGTTGCAGTGGCGTTTTCCTGACAATCTTTTCTACTACCACCATAATATCATCATCATCATCATCATCTTAATCTTCATCTTATCATCATCATCATCATCATCATCATCATTAACATGAAGTGCACATGAATCCGATGTGCTATCTCAATACGTAGGTATACATTATCAATCGTTGGCTATGTCTTTTGTTGGTGTGTGGATGTGCGTGTGTTTGTTTGTGTGCCTGTACGTGTGTGTGTTCCTGTGCGTGTGTGTGTGCGTGTGTATGTGTATGTCTGTGTCTGCGTGTCTCTGTGCGTGTCTGTGTCTGTCTGACTGCCTTTGTTCAATGCACTGTTTTATTCCTCACCCAGTAACTTGACGCAAGTGAGATTTGGCAGTCTTAATTGTCTGATGTTCAGTCATGCATGCAGAGATTCAAATGAAAATGGTACCTAAATGCACTGGAAAGATAACTCTATCAAGACATATCATGAAACCCATGATTAAATATTCAAACAATACAACTTTTTAAAAGTGGGACATTTTTTCTGACTCACTCTGCAGAGGTGTCGTGGTGTAGTGGATAACGTCACCGGACTGTGGATCACATGACCAGCGGTTCGAGGCACGTAAGTCTCCTTCGGCAAGACATTAATCTACATTGCTATTATACACCCAGGCGTAGTAGATTAGGTAGTTGGTAGGAATTTATTCCTTGAATACTTTTAGCGCCGTATGGCAGCTTGGCTAGAACCAGGATAATAAAAATACTTTGTGGGCACCATGAGCATCCCCTGGGATGGATACGTAAGCAATATAAATTTAGCTCTTACCATTCTAAATTTCTAATCATATTATATGCAGTTTTAAGTGGTTTGGTGTCTTAAAATATGTATGTTGCTAATCCATCGCCCACGGACTATCTGAATAACAACCGTTTAATAGTCACTATTAAACGGTTGTTATCATTCATGTATTCATTTATTCACTGTGAATAAATGAATACATGAATGATTACATGTGTGAATGTTTCATGATGATGGTTTAAGCTTAAGCCTGACATATAGCAGGATATCTATCATGGCAGGACCTCGGAAAATATCACAAGGTCCATCAAATGTGGAATACATTAGGAAAGAACTTGATCGGGGTTGAATAAAGAGACATTGTTGGATTTTTTTAAAGTGAGCAACAAAACAACGGAAAAAGGGGTATATACAGTGCGTCCCAGAAAAAAAAAAAAAACAGAGAATTATCGATGTTTCATCATAATTTAATCACAATTATAATTAATAAATGACACATATTTGTTAAGCTTAGATCCTCTGTCAATTTTTTTTTTTTTTTTTTTGGTAAAATGAATTTATTGATAAATATACGCTTTTGAACAAATCAAACAATCATACACAATCAATTGAAATAACATCGTAGCATCTTAACATAGTTCAAATAAAACATGTTTCGTTTTCGTGAATAACAGTGTTTTAAAAAATGCAGGGCTTTTTTGTTTTACAGTTCCTTTCGATCTTTAATCGGTTGTGGATTAGTCTTTTGAAAATACAAAGAATAGAGACTTCATGAAACATGAGTTTGCGATTTTCTGCTTGCAACAATGTTAAATAAACTGCGTATTTTGCATATATGATAAGAAAATTTAAAATTTTAAATATTTTGTTTTTCAAGTTATAACCTTCAATTAAAACAAACTTGTCAAAAGAAAAATTAACATTGTAAAGTTTTCGAATTATGTCTCCAAATTTTAACCAAAACAATCTTGTGCTTGCATTTTACAAATAAATGGAGATTGTCGTGTAACTGATTATCATATAAACATAAGGGATTGTTACACAATTTCCATTTGAATAAATTATACCTATTTGGTAATAAGTTGTGTAATAACTTAAAATTGAATTCTGATATTTTGTTTTCTTTCATAGCTTGTAAATTAAATGACCATATGACTTTCCAGTCGATTTGTAATTCTGTACTATTTAACATTTCTTCCCATTTCTCTTTTATTGGAGGTCTAACAATTGAATGAATAGTCAATTGATGCAACTCATGTGATGCATATTTCACGCATGAGTGATTAAAATCAATTTGAAGAAAGGGTACCAAAAAGCATTTGGCGGACGATATCTGAATTTCAAAGAGAAAATCACATTTCTAGAAAGTTCATTTTTTGCCCTTTCATATGACACCTCAATCAGGAAAAATGAGCTAGGAATAAATAAAGGTTCTGTTTGTTTAAAGTAGTGCTTGTATTTCCATAATTTGATGAAACGAATTCGTTTTCACTGGCTGCCTGCCGTAGCAACAAACAGAGTTGACAAAAGACTTAACTCCGTTTCGTTGACGATCAGCCATGCATCAAGTCTTTCGTCTTCTTTGTTCATCGTCTACCATCCAAAAGGTCTAATACTCATTTGATGATTATCAATATTTATGAATAAGTATCAGACCATATGGATAGTAGACAAAATGAGCTTTAGACAAACTGGGAATAAGACCGACTGGAAATTAGACTAAATGTGTAATGGTCCAAAAGGGTAGTATATTTATTGGATATTAGACCAAATGGAAAAAAGACCAAATGACTTTTAGCGTAAATGGTCATTAGACCAAGTGATAACTAGACGAAATGATTACTAGACAATGTGGATATTAGACCATTTGGGAATAGTCTTATTGGGTAGTAGACGAACTGGTTGTGAATCAAAAGGCAATAAACCAATACGGCAATAACTGTATGGATTTCATTCCATTTCTATGATCAAGCATAATACAGGAATTATAAAGGGTTATATCCAATGACGATCATGGGGAGCTTATATACACCTGAAACAGGGATGAAAATAATGACCGATAAGAAATGGAATTATCATTTGGTAAAAGTCAGCTTGAGATGATGAGGGGTGGACAAAACGAGAAGAAGGGGGAGGGAGAGGTGAAGGGGTCTTTATAATACTGATATTTCCATCCCCATGTTCTTCCTTCACTTCTTTTTGTATCTTCTCTGATGAAGCAATTCCAGGATTGGACAAATTGGGGTGAAGCAGGGGCGCCAAGTTTGATAAGTGCATACTGAGGAGTTGGTCTAAAATATAGGGAATTGGGAACCCCCCTCCCCCGAAGGTCTATAAATCGTCTTGACCCTTAACTCCTCTTTAAGTTGATTATTCGTTCAGATCACGAGCACTTGACTTTGATTGTAACTTCGGGTTACTCTTGAAGTAAATCAACCTCAGTCATCGACATGACTTTAATGAACTTCAAACCACTTTATATTTTCAGCTGGTATCAACAACCTAGATTTGGTTTTGTATTCATGAAAAAAGGGTTCAAAGTCACCTTTGCCAAAGATATCTTATTACATGTACATATTATGTACATACACGAAATTGCATAATGATGGAACACCCTAGAACGAAAGTGTGTAAATGAAGGCGTGTGAGACGAAAGTTAATGACTGAAAGAATATTATTTTTCAAACAACAATATTTCAAAGGCTATTAGATCATTCATTCAAACAAGTCATATATCAGGATCTTATATACGCATAATCATCAGTTGATATTTTTCACATAGCAAGTGAGATCACTGTCGATATAAAATAATCATTGAAACAGGCTTGACCTAAATCAAACGAGATTCATGAATTATGAAACGATCAAAATATGATGCAAAGACCCCTTTGTCTCTTTCTCCCTCTTAAAAAACGAAAATATTATTAGAAAATTTCAGGTCGAGCATTTGTTTTTACATATTTTTTTTTAATTCAATATTATTCACTTTTATGCATGCTTTCCCGACAAACGATTCGTGGGTTTGCAGAGGTTAGTACGACCTGGCAACAAATAATCGTGCATATTATACTTGATACAAAAAATTATAAACCTAATTCATATGGAATACCGGAAGCAAAACAAATTGAGTGCAGAAGTACCCGTTCCTATATTGGTATTATTGACATGAACTTTGACAACATAAAAGAGACACACACGTCATATAAAATATGTTTATTGTTCTGAGCTTTAAATAGATTAGCTCTTATGAACTTAATTACGACATGCATTAAGGGATAAACCTTCGGAAGCGTAATAATAATCAAAGCTGTAACGAGAAGGAGATCGCAGACATTTCTGCGCTACGAATCATTATTGAGGGAACAGGTTTGCTTTGATTGATTGATTTATTCGAATTTATTCCATTTCATATCAGTTGTTTCCAAAAAAAAAGAACTTAGTTGACAAAGTAAGTTCAAAATTATGAAATGAAACGGGAACCTACTGGGAAGCATAACTTGTTTTTTGTAGGTTCCCTAGAAATAATATAATTTGAACATATTTTCATAAATCATTTTAGAATAGTAAAATAATTGTAATAACATTTTTTCATTAACCATTTTAGAGTGTCTAAAAAAATAATCGAAATATACGAAAGAACAGAATGACAAGACGGGACACAAAGGACATGAAACTGACATAATAAGATAAGACGGGACATGACAGGACAATACATGACAAGACAAACAAAACGAAGCTGCACACTACATAAATTATAAGAAGAAGAGATAGAGAGAGAGAGAGAGAGAGGGGGGGGGGGTGAAACAGGGAAGATGTGGGCGGTCTTCCCATATACTAAAAGTTTAACCCGTAGGAGACATGTATTTTTGTATTAAATTCTGTTTGGACCGTCTACTAAAACTTTAATATGTGGATATATCTCTTGGCGTCACCTGTGACTGGTAGGGGAAAAGCGAACTGAATCACTGTAACCCTCGGGTCTCTCCTGCCGGTATAACTGATTGGAGGTGTGCAAGTGTACACCAGGGTCTACCCCTACTCTTATACGAATAGTGCAGTGGGTTCTTAACGTGCAAAGATTGAGACTCTTCTCTACACAGGGCCTCCATTTAACGTCATATCCGAGGGAAGGAGTGTTTTCCACTTAACATAGCCTGCGGTCTATGAAACATGGGGAGGGGCACATTAACACAAAACGTAGGTTTCAGTCATCCGCCTGGGTTGAATTCGAACCCGAGATCTTTGGTTCGACGGGCATACGCTTTACCGACTGAGCCAACTCGCCAGATCTCTAACTGGATCTGAAAGAGAGTCCCAAACTTTTGAGCCTGAAAATACAAATGATTTTTTCTTGCTTTTGGTAGATCTTAATTAAGCCCGGCAGACTGAGTAGGATAATGATGAATATCATTGACATTCTTTGTAAACATTGAGTAAAAAACATTTGGAAGTTAATTTCTATTTAAATTATATGAAATATTCCCAAGTTATAACTGTTTAAATCTGTTTTCTTTAGAATGCTACGTGTGTCAAAAAGTGCATCAGTGTGCCGTGCGTTCAAAAATCAGAGCGACATATAACACGCAGCACTTCAATTTAAAATTCTATTTAAATGATACAGTGAGCACAAATACCCGACGCTATAATTCCGGTGGATCGACGTTGAATTTACTTAACAATTATTATCTACGTGTTCCTTTCAAGAAATAGTTATCCCCCCCAAAAAAACATTAAAAAAAAAAAAAAAAAAAAAAAAAAAAAAAAAAAAACCAACAAAACATTGTATTTAAAACTCTTTGAATAATAGTAAAAACGAAACAACAATGCCTGGAAGTTCATTTATTATGTTACTGAAGAGTATGTACTTCATCTTTTGTGGATTGAGGGATAATTTATTGGCATTGATCCATTCTGAAACACGTCGATGGTCGATGATGGCAAACAAAAAATGTGGCTTTACCAAAAATCGTTGCAAGGAATTCACTTTTAAAACTAATTAGAAACAAATAATTTTACATTATCATTTGTTAGGAAGAATTGAAAATGAAAAGAAAGAAATCCTTTTGAAGATACTATTTCCCTTTTGCAGCCAACATCAAATTCTGTAGAACTTTGCAGGAATTATGAATATGTCATGTATGTCCTATATGTGAAATTTAAACGTTAGCAGTGTCCTAATATTTAAATTATGCTTCGTTGGTAATAACATACATAAATGAGCTGTAAAGGGTACATGAGTATTTGTCTACATCAATAACCCACTTCTTTAAATGGCCAAAATTGAAGTGATTGAATCTTTGTACAGCACAAAACGTACCACTATTCGGAGCAATGGTCTGAAATCAGACTGTTACTTACTGTATTGGTATCACTTAAGTCGATTCGACAACTAATACTAATAGTTGTTATTTACCCACTTAAAGACATTTTCAAGCCCCTCTTTATTTAGGGAAGTTCTAAATTAGTATTATCTTTCAAATGCCGTTGGAATTTAACTTTTTCCTTTTTGGCCTGCAAATGGGACATAGTACCTTTAATTAACACTCCCACCAAGAAGCTGAATGGTGTACGTGTCATATTATTAATCATGCATGGATAGCCATTGTCCATCGTCATGAAGAACTCATTAAATACAATTATAATGTTCATTAAAGCAACAATTTCCGGGAATGGTTCATAAAAATCTTCATCTTTGGTCTCATGGGAAATTTGACATCGCTCGGGTATCTCGCATGATAACATATGTTATATAGATCACTAAAATTATATATATATTTTGCCATTACATTATGACTGTTGCAATGGAACCTCCCCCCCCCCCCCCCGATGGGAAATTATATACTTTTGTTTACTCCAGCCAGACCAGGGAATGTCTTACTCCCAGTATAAATGGGTATATGATATCAATATTGTTGGTATAAACATTGCCTAGTCACAGCAAATAACTCCTTGGTCATAGTCATAATGAGAAGAAGCAAAATCACTTACTAATAGCATATATATATATCTATATATATATCTAATGTATTCACATCTCAAGTTTAAAGTAAAGTAAGAAAAAGAATTATAAATTATTATCTAACGCTGATAGTAACAACAAGATTGATTGTTATATAATCATTCACAAGAAGAGTTAATTTGGTTCGATCGATCCAAATTTTTAGAGAACCCTTGTCGGGCTGTCGGCAAATGCTCCTCATTGATGAGTGGATTTTCTCATAAATATTACAATATGAACTTAACTGAACACATCTTAAACTGGTCGGATATTTTTACATGAAATCCCACAACTATTGCAAAGCCAGCAACTATTTATGAAATCATTTCTGATAAATAATTAGATATGATAATAAAAATGAGCAGACGATACTCACCAGATTGACTCGCTGCGTAATCCACTGACACAATGAAAACTAGTATGAGGACCAGTGAAGAAGAAAGATCCATTTTATCCATCTGACTTGACCATGTGTGACAGTTCAACTAACAAAGTAGATCAGTATCGATGAGATGCATTCGCAAAACACGGAGATCACTGCGATGAACTTTGCACCATCTGACTGCCTTGGCGCGGGCAGACTCGCCCTGGCTTGACAATCAGGTCGAATGGAACCTACAGCCCGATCCGTTGGGTATCACAAGGCTTGTTATGACCCGTGTCCATCAAGGTACTGAACTCCTCTCCAATATTCACTTTTGGAAACCAATTACTTTCGAACGCAATGACTTCTGAGCAGATGATTATTCTGACTTCAATATTGTGTGCAGTGAAGCAATAACATCGTTTGTATTCCTGAAATAGAGTCATGAATTTGTGATGAGAGGTACGTCCGTGTGAAGGTTCAAGCGGAGGGATATCATACTGGGTGTTACAATAATCTTATAGGTACGTAACGCTACTGGGTGGAAGTTGATGGATTGAACCCCGGATGATACATGTATGGCTTAATATAAACATCACTTTCCTCACTGGTAGTCTACAAGCACAGACTTTCATTGTACCACAGTGATATCATCGCGATGACTGTGTCGGATGATTGATGATGGTTGTGGTGGTGTGGTGGTGATGGTGATGATGATGATGATGATTATGAAGAAGATGTCGATGAATATGATGGTTAACATGATGATGTCGATGATGATTATTATTACTATAACGATGATGATTATTTTTACTATGATGATGATGAACGTCGGATAGTTATGATGATGATCATGATTATGAAGATCATCATTTCAATGATAATTTTAATAATTTTATTATTACATAATGTCAATATTGAAATTGTAATTAATATCATCCTCCGTCATCATAGTCGTCTTCTACGTCATCATTATCATAATCATCAACATCATCACATTTTGTTCATTTAACGCGTTTCTTTTGTCGTGCATTTAACATTTGTTCCCCCCCCCCCCCAAAAAAAAAAAAAAAACACACACAAAAAAAAACACAAACCCCCCCCCCCCCCCCAAAAAAAAAAAAACGTGTTTTTGTTAGCTCTTATCACTAGTTTGAAATACACTATGCCTTTGTCGTTAATCAGGTAAAATAATAATGTTACATTTTTTAACATGGGATCTTCTAACATGTATACTGCGCTAAGAAGAGCAATGTTTATGCTGACTTTACAAGGTGGGCATATCATATAAGCTCGTGATATTTTCCTTTTTTTCTCAATGAGAAGGATAAGGTAACTACTGCATTCTGCATACTCTGATATTTTCTCGATACCAAGTTGCAGATAGGTTTCAAATTTTGTAATTTGTTTTAGGACCTTATAATAAGGTTTGTAACTATGTCCTTGAAGAGGTTAATCTGATCTGTAATTATTTCATGAATTGAATTTCCATTGTATCACAACCAAAAAGGTTGTTTTTACCTTTGAGACTTTCGCCGACTCGTTGATGCAGGTGTAGCCCCTGTTTGGTGCAACATTAATATTATATATAAAGTTATACGCATTTATCATATGTTTGTAATATTACATGTGAGTCCATGAATTTTATAACTTTGCCCTTTTCACCTTATTGAACATTCCACATGCCCAGTGCAGTGAGGAAATACATAGTACATATATATGCCCATAGTCTATGCATACGAGTACACACGTGTGCCTTGTATGTGGTATACCAACTGTTCCTGGAACCGGAGAACATCGCCGTCCCCCTGAAACATGAGTCATGAGTCATGTGTGGTCAAGATTGACCATGGTTGGGTCACTCCATTCTTTTAGCCTAGGGGTGTTATGGCCTATGAATTAATATACATAACTACATACTGTATCAATTATGATTGTTTATTGATTGTTTATCTTTCTCCACTTGGGGAAAGTTATTTATATGATTATACAATGTTTCATCTATATCAATGTTGTATGATGTAATTGTTAAATGCTTATCCTGAACATGTATTAATGAAAGTACTTAAGCTTTTTACCTCTAAGTTGGGAGATGGCATAAACCATCTCAAAGTCAGCCATCTTCTCCTCATCATCAGCCTCTTTTGTCTCCAACCTCCATTGGGACAACACCATATTAATTGTCGCTGACAATATTTAATATTTCTTCTCTATAGGTAAGCAAATTATTACACTTTTCGAATATCTTACTCAATTATAACCAACTGTTGGCATTATGTATTTCTCAAGAGTGGATGGTTATGCAGTTGTGAGATTTAAACGGATTTTGTGTAAAGTTGTTGTAGAGATGGGAGAAAGTGATATCACATGCTATTAAACCATGTGATGCTATTGAATCATTCTTTGAACTTGTAAACTTATTACAGTTATTCCTGATTATTACTAACCGATGAAAATAAGCCTCCTTAAACAGAGAGTACTATCGTCATCATATATGTTGCATGTTTTTCTGTAAATATTATTTACTTACTATTTCAGTTTTGATGTATTGGCATGAGGATAATAATAATAATAATAATAATAATAATTAATTTAGAGAATAATAGTAAAGATATTATTCGCCGCTCTTTTGTCTCCAACCTCCATTGGGACAACACCATATTAATTGTCGCTGACAATATTTAATATTTCTTCTCTTTAGACAACGTCACAATGAAGGTCGTCGCCTCAGCACTAACCATTTCAGAACCCTCATGTCCAATTGATATAATATAGGATGTAAATGTAGTAGTGATAAGTTATGTATGACCTTGTAGGATTAGTATAGATAGTTATAGTTCAGTTAAATGTTATTGTTTTTGTTAAACTTCTATGACTTTATAGAAGTGCATGAAGATAAGTTGTAAATAATAAAGGGAAAAGACATCCCAATATATACTCACATAAATAATGAGTAGTAGTTTAGATTTTCAGACTCTTGTGTGTAGTGATTGAATGAGAGTGATTGCTTTGATCGTGTAACTGTATGTTCTGTGATATGTTCTCGGTGTTCGTGGTATGATTGATTGTTTGTTTATGTGATGTAATTGGTGTGCGTAATGTTTGTGTGAATCCTGTGGTAACCGGCATAAAAGGGGGGATTATTTGCATGGGTACTAATTAAAGAAAAGTTCCCCGATATGCAATTTGTATCAGACTTCCGCTGCTATTACGAGTAACTGTGTGATTATTATATGATCCTCACCCCACCCCAAAAATGTCGGTGCTACACAGGCATTATCAGACTGACAACAAATTCAGCAGACAGATCAGGGAGGCGGTGCGTATCCAGAAAGAACGGGACCATGTCAAGAGCCGCGACATGGGCAAGTTTACTGTATATTCCCATCCTCTTGGACTGTCGTACCCCATCTAGTGGCGATAAATGATATTATGTGTTTGCCTTAGGTAGCATCTCCGTTTTGTGTGTGTGTAAACATATAGTATTCATTGTTCAGCAGAGTTGATTACATGATTTTAAAACCCAACTGAAGATTTAATTGTTTAAACAGAAACAAAATCGTTTCTGTCATGACGGCACATTCCGGTTTGTTATTTCTTGTGAACATTTTTTCCAAAAAGTTATTTAAAAGGCTATATACTTGTAAAATATGTTTTATAGTATTTTCATTATTTTTTGTTCTCTTTTAAAGACCGTCACCACTACTGGGCAAGAAGGGATTAGACCACACAGCGAGCCATCGAGGTGACATGTGGCTATCTCATTAACTCAGCTCTCATTTAACATAAGAAAAAGAGGATCATGGGGGACCAACAGGCACCGATGGGGAAGTTTTCTATATAGAGGGAGCAAGTAGCTACAAGTATGGCAGTGTCCCTTTAACAACTATTCGTGACGCTTGAAAAATATAACGTGGGAAGAATTTCACGCGCCTAACCAAACAACCCCGGACCAGCCGTTGAACAGTTTGATCAAATGGCCGCGCTTGCATGGTTTCTTTGATTTTCCCTTATTTTTCCAGAAGCCACAAGAAAATACATGTAGGTTTTTACCAAATTATGACAAAATAGCTCGTTAGAGCTAGTTTCGTTTCAGTGACGGAAGGCGTAGTTTTTCGGTAATTAAAAAGATTAAATCTTTCTTATAGCAATTTAACACGTTCTTGTATTTGATTATCGTTGTTCTTGTGACTGATGAAGTATTTTTTTTAGGAACTTTGTTGTCTGAATTCGTAATAATGAGTGATTGTTTTGAAGCCTCATTCATTATGTTCGTCTACATTTTATCAAATAACACGTCGTATTTGCCTACCTATCTTCGTGCTATGACTTTCTGGTAAATGCCCTTCTGTTTACTGGTTATATTTTCTATATGCTTACAATTATAATATTGTAATGTTTCTTGTATTGAGTTTGAGGGAGAAACAGAGAGGTAGGGGCGAAAAGGATAACATTGTAATGTTTATTGTATTGAGTGGGAGTGAGAGAGAGAGAGAGAGAGATTCCTTTTATCTGATTCACTCACATTTTTGTTTTTAAAAAATTCAATTTGACATGAGAAAGATACTGTTAGCTCAAATTCTACAAGTTTGAATAATTATGTTTCCAATTTAATATTACAGTTCTGTATATTGTTCTAGCAAGAACAGGTTTACCAGAGACTTACATTTTCTGGTCGCATTATTTTCTTCAAAAACGGTAATCTAATTTTTCTTCTTCAGAAGTTATAATACTTTTGAATGGATACAGAAAGTGGAGTCGCAAAATGAAGTCAGTGCCCATACCACTTTCTTCCTTTCTTACTTTCTTTAGTATACCTTCTCTTCTCCCTGTCTGTCCGCCTCTCTCCCCCCTCTCTCTCTTTCTCCCCTCTCTCTCTCTCTCTCTCTATATATATATAATATATATCTCACTCTGTATCACTTTAGAACTATATGTCTCTTTATATTTTTGTTCTCGCGTTTTCTTTAAACCACGTCTCTCTCTACCTATAGTTCTCCTATGTCTCCCTTCTTCTTTCTCTCTCTCTCTCTCTCTCTCTTACTCAAACACACAGACTTTAATGATGCAAATAACGACACAGAGCAGATTAGACCTCAAGATAACTAGTTTAATTGTAATAAGAGACATTAGTATCAGTATTAATCTAATTATTATACACAAAAACCAACACTCACATGTGCACGCACCCCTCACACACACACATGTGTGTGGTATATATACATATATGATATAAGAACAAGTATTCAATATTCCCAGAAACAAGGGTTGCCTCTTCCATACAAAGATGTCTTACGTGGGCCTACGTGTGACTCTAATCGGTTGAAATTAAAGTTTATGATTTTATGTTTTGTATGTTTTGCTTGTTTTTAATTGTTTAATCGGATCTTTTGCAAGATTCCCAACAAGGCTAGCCAACAACACATATATCACTAATAACTAATGCCCCCAAACGAAAGAGTTGATATTTGATTTTAGATAGACAAGGGCAGGGGCGTACGCAGGATTTTTTCAAGGGGGGGGGGGGGGGTTTAAAATCTGGCCCAAAATATTTTGCTCCCGAAAATTTGAAAATCGCGCCGGCCGAAAAGTCGCTCAGTGGGGGGGGGGGGGGGGGGGGGGGGGGGGGGGGGGGGGGGTAAGCAGACACTTTTTTTTTTTTTGGTCTCGGAATTTGAAAATTTGACATTTCTTTTTCGTTTGGGGGGGGGGGGTAAGGTCACTTTACTTTAGCCGTGGGCATAATTTTTTTTTTTTTTTTTTTTTAAATTTAAAACAAAAAAACAAAAAAACAAAGGGGGGGGGGTTTAGTTTTTTTAGGGGGGTTTACACACATAAAAATACCAAAGGGGGGGGTTTGAACCCCCACCCCCCCCCCCTGCGTACGCCCCTGGACAAGGGCATCTTTTATTAAACCAATTCAGATGAATGGTGTAGATATTGACATTGTGGGAAAAATATATTATCGTGAACAGAACAATGTAAGGTTGGTTGCAACGGGAAAAGCACAGCAGAGTATTTTTTTTCCTACGAAAAATGAAGTCCATCCATGTGGATAGGACGATTTGAGTTTGTTTTATATTCCGATAGTACAGAGTGTTATTTTATTTTAGTCTATCGTATGGTTTGCATTTTCTAGAAAAGGGGTTCTGGCGAAAGCAAGACTTGGTGGAAGATTGTAAAAGGAAAATCGTCCAAAAAGCCAACGAAATCATGATAAATTGCAATCATCCGTTATTTTCTTTCTATGAGTTTTTCCGATCAGGGAGAAGATTGAGATCTCTAAGATGTAGAACACAGTAATTTACAAACACATTCTGTCCGTATTCAACCAGGGCATGTAAATAATGGCCTTTTTCTTTGATATTATGTATCGAGTTAGGAAATGATTAAAATGATTATTTAGTAAAATCAATTAGCGGTTAAGTATACGGTAATCATTGGCTCATATATATCAGTATTTACATTTTCAATTTATCAGATTTATTCCGATATACTTCAAATCAGTTTAAAAGCTAAATTTTCAATGTGTATAGTGGTAAATAATTTGTATGTATAAATATGAATGAAGAAACTTAAATTACGTAACTTAAGGAAACCAAAGAAGCCACAACCAAACGAAAATCATTATTACGTATGCCATATTACTTTTTTCATCACCAACATGTATCCATGTTTTGTATCACATTTCTGTTCTTTGTAAACTTTGTTCGGGCCTTTGTCTTTTACAAGTGAGCAAACCAAAGATCCATGTTAAATGACATTGAAATCGAATTTTTGCTGTTGATGTCATTATTATTTTGTATATTGTTTAATCGGATCTTTTCATGCAAGATTCCCGACAAGGCTAGCCAAAAAACAGAGTTTGAGTAAATCGCAGATTTTGTATAATATCGTATAATATACATACAATCATATATTATTAAACAAAGAATAATACCCACTTCGCTGGCGATGGAACATACTATCATCGCAGAAGTAATCTCGAGGAAGCTAACAAACTAAAAAAAAGTGTAGCTCCCGAGATCACCGAGGCGATGATAGTTAGCCCACCGGCCACAGTAGTCAGTAATGATTATCTGCTATATTTCACCTCAACAACACTTTTAGGTCTAGTAGATCTAGTTATTGATCTAACATTGTATGTTCACGCCACTACTGCATACAGTTCACATTATAAAGGTAAATTTTAATTCATATTTCATAATCAGACTAGATAAATAAAGAAAAACATTTATTCACCAACAGAACCTTAATCTATTTTGGGAACATCACATACATATCTAATAACATGACAAATATAATGTTCATGTCCGTCTGAAAACGCAGGTACTTTGTACAAACTGAACGTTTTATCCACTTTACATCAGCTCCCTTTTTTGCGGGAGAAGAAAGAAATATCAAATAATTTTAACCGCGATATAAATATGATAAAATATATGCTGAAATATGATATAAATATAATATCATTTAATAAGATATAGTGAAAATATAGTTAACAAATTTAAATTTATTTAGACTTTTTTGTTAAGGGGTATAACTTTAATACGTGTTTTCTAAATATTAAAACATTTTTTGATACGATAAAATAGCATTGCCAAGTTGTATTTAGGCAACAACAAAAAATCAATTATATTTCAATTTATATACAAGGGTAGTAACAATTTGTAAAATATTAGTAAAAAAATATATAATTTAGTGTACCTTTCCATCCCACTATCACTTTCTATAACGAAAAATAAAATTTGTGGAGGGGGGCATCCATTGTTAATTCATTAGTCAGAATGCAAATAACATATATAACATGTTGGTAGGTAGGGCTAGTCATGTTTGTCTTACCTAGCAAGAACGAATAAATGCAATTTGAAACGTGACTATTGAGATACATTTATTCGTATCTAGGCGCTTTACTAATGCACATGCATACACATTACGAAAATGACCTATTGAGAAGGGTTCGAGACATACGCGACGACTCTGTGACTATTTTGAGAGAAAATTTAGTTTAAAATTCCAGCAACACGAGAGGAAGGACCGGCTAGTCACGCGAGGTAATTGAGAACTATAGAACCCCACGAAAGTTTCGAGATAATTGGGAAACTCCCTTGCGAATGCCGTTCGAGTGTTGCGCTAACAGTCGCAGCTTAGTGATTTAATGGCTCTTAATAGACCTCTCTACCCCTCACCCACCCATTCAAGGCTCTCTCTCTCTGTTGACGAGTGGGAACTGCAGCCGGAGTTTTACTACCCCTTCCCTTCTAGCAACTTATGGTAAGTATCTGCGCTTTCTTCCTTCCATTTATATTTATAGTGTCTAATGTTTCTCACTACATTGTGTGCGTCCATCCTGTGTTCCAGTATTACTACGACCGCTTGAATGCTCTCTTCGAGAAAGAGTCGTCCACAGCGTTGAGTTCTGCGAAAATGTTCGCCAGAGTTTCTTGACTCGTTTGTTGGCACCGAATGAAATGAAAATGAAGACGCCTTGGAGACTGATGACGATGATGAAGAGATAGTCCATGAAGGGGACTCTGATGACCATAGCTAAGAACCCAAATAACCAGGCGAATCCAAGAAGAGCTGAGATCTATTTACAAATGACGAGAAGGAGGAGAGATGAAAGGAAACAGTTCAGCTATACTTGTGCTTCAAAAGTGCGACACTTAGTTGTAGTGAGAATTATTTGAAGAGAAGGACCAAACAGAAAATAAATTAGAAGGTGGTCAGGAAACAGAGAGAACAGATAATAGGACAGAGACGGATTGGGAGGGTGAAGAGAGAAAGACAGAGGGGGGGGGGGGGGGGGGGAGGAGAGAGAGAGAGAGAGAGAAAGATAACAGATAATAACACATAGAGACAGATTGGGATGGTGGAAGGAGAGAAAGAGAGAGAGAGAGACACACACACACACACACAGACCAACACACACACGCACACACACACACACACACGCACACACACGCACGCACACACCCACAAACAGAGAGAATCATTATAATTCGTCCTTGTTTTCACGAAGTGACGGTAGTGAGGAAAATCGTAACGCAATGTGAATGCAATTTTTTTTCACTACCGTCACTTCGTGAAAACAGCGACGAATTATACTTATACATAATGTACGACATGTATATTGTTTTCACGGTTATGGTAATATGAAATAATTAACACAGTTTTTTTGATAAACAAAGATGCCAGATGCATTAGTAGTGCAACACGCAATACCATCTTAAAGAACACACTTAAAATGCTTTCAAAACTTTAAACAGGTGATCAATAATGTTGGTAACCACATATTACCAAGGTGTTTAAAACTTGCCAAAACGAAGGTTAATTTTCATTTTAACACACTGAACAATGGCCATTACTTGCAACCTGCGAGAACGTGTTATGAATCCCCCCGAACTTTTGTTTTCCCAAACGCCCCCCCCCCCCCCGATAGGATCAGACCACCAGAAGAAGCCAGGATGGACTGATGAAACGTCGCGGAGTAGCAAGTAGATCCACTTCCAGTAATCGATTCACAATTCGCTATTAATTTTAGAATTTTAGCATTGAGGAAACAACACTCTTGTTTGGAACCTACCTTGACATATATTCTGAGCTCAACCGTCCATTGTTTCAATTGAGAGTCCTGGCCAGATTTTAGCATAGATGTTGTTTTCTTGATAGAATGAACTCCATGTATCGTGATGACAAAAAACACGAGATTAGATAGAAGACAAAGAGTCATTGGAATAAAGAACATTACTATGCTAGATAGTTTGGCAAGCCAGCATGTATTACTGTCGTATTCCAAAAAAGGACCATTTTAAATCCTCCGAACTGAAGTAACAAAGTGATCGAGACAAAGACGAGAGGGGTGCCCCATCCAATAACAAGAAAAAACACCATCTTACGACCAAATGTGCTAGATGAAAACGATTTCATCTTACTTGCTGCGAAGCTCCGACTCAGGTCCCAAGCAAGGATAGTCGTCCAAAAAAACGAAGCAAGGAAGAAGAAATGTGACATCGCAGCAACGACTATGCAAGGTATTCCCAACTGGGAGACTAAAAGACGAATGTACTGAAGGAAGATTTGTCCAAGGAACAACGCAACAATGAAATTCATTATGGATACACCTTGACGATTCCTCAAGGTAGAGAAGGCAACGTAAGTTATCAATGTAGCAAAGAGACAAATTGATGATGTGGCAAAGAGAACATGTCCTAGGATTATCAATGTCCTTCTACTAATGGGTGTGACCTGATCAATATAGCAGATGCTTATGGAACCATCGGGATGAATCAGAATGTCCTCTATGTCGTACATCTGACCTTGATACAGAATAACAGACTGGTTTCCTTGATAGTCCCATTCAATGGAATCATTGGAAACCGTGAAGAAAGAGCATGTTTGGAGGGCAATCTCGGTCCCACACATAACAAACTGATACTCTGATGAGACGTTGTCACTGCTGAACTGCATGTTGGTGATATTACTCCACCATGTTGGTCGAATATAAGTTCCATTGAAGTAAATAAGAGACTCATTGTTGATAAGAGAAGGCGTAAGATCTAAATAATATCCAGCAAACATTTCCTCGGGACAACGATATGTAATGTTTTCAGGATTTTCTTCGACATAACAGGATTGACTAGTTGATATTACTATGTCCTTGCAACCGTCACGGCTAGGAGTTTGAAGTTGATGTATGATGTCTCTCTGGATTATATCAAGAGATGGGTTCATGTCATCTCTGTAAATCACACTAAATGTTATAGTATCATTAACCACGTCTGTTGAAGACCTAACTAGACAAGGTGGGGGAACTATTGCCGATATTGTAATGTTATCCATGGTCACCTCCCTGAAACAAACCATCTCTTCTAAACACTCTACAGTTCCGTTACTTTGTTTGACTCCAAAATATTTGGATTGACAGACGGGCCAATCGGATGATATGGGAGCGCAGTTACCATTGTCATCCATTTCAAATCCTTCTATGCATTGTACTACTAGGGGCCTGATGGGTTCGGGCATTATAAAAATATCAATTATTCCTTCGTTATGCATTGGTTCGTCATACTCATACATTGGTAAATTCCGTGCATCCACATGATCAGTTATCATTGGTTGGCATATGACCAAGGGACCTCCGTTGCAATTACTGCATGCAGGATGCTTCCTTACAACGCCTTCAATAATGAATGGTTTGTAATAATACTGACACTCGCTGGCTATCTCTTCATTTGTCCCATTTGGACAACTTCCAGTTGTATTCACGAGGCAAAGTCGAGGTTTCGGAATAGTTTGAACAGTAGGCATGATATCAGATCCGCTGATAATCATCGAAACGTTGGACTGTAATGCGGGCATTGGTGTCATGCAGGCAAGGGTATACTCATATCCCCACCAACATTGTTGGTCTGCTGAAATGACAACAGCTGTCAAAGAACTTTCAGTATACCCATGGCAAGTAGCACAACCCAGGTTTCTAAAGTATATGTTGTTGTAGATATAAAGAACATCTATAGTTGCATTGGGAGGAACCTCTTCACAATTTCGTTTGACATCCTCCTCTAAAGACCATCCTGATGGGCACCTAGCAATCATCCTGTAACCATGTCCAAGAAATGGGTAGAATAGTGGAAGGAAAGAATCAACGATACATTCCCATACGTCAAGGTCTAATACAGTCTCGTTTGATAGAGTCTCGTTTGGTAGGGTCTCGTTTGATAGAGTCTTGTTTGATAGAGTCTCGTTCGATAGAGTCTCATTTGATAGAGTCTCGTTTGATATAGTCTCGGCTGATAGAGTCTCGTTTGATGGAGTCTCGTTTGATTCTGTCTCGTTCAGTAGAGTCTCGTTTGATGGAGTCTCGTTAAAGATTGGTAGAGGGTAGTCTGGACAGCAATCACCAAAGAATTGGCACATGTCATCGCACCTACATACAGTCGTTTCCTCGCCACCATAGCAGAACTCCTCAACACAGGTATCCGCGAAGAAAAACTCTGTGGAAAAGTTTCAAGGTACATGTATCGGTATCAATCATATTAATGTATTGTGAATCTTTATTCATTCAATAAAAACTAAACAATTCAGAAGACACAGAACAGGGTATTAAAGTAATGGTTGGGCGGTAAATTTACCGGTATTACCGCCAGATAATATTAGGAAAAAAGGCAAATACTGGAAATATTCAAAAAAGAACATCTTTCACAGTGAAAAACCTTAGGTTTTGGAAGAATTTACAATAGCATTTGATATGAATATTCAGACATATATAAAATAGTAATGATCAGGGTTCCAAATATTTATTTAATGAAATATCAATCTCAATATAAAATCGTTTCATGATTCCTTGGAGGAGGACACAGAATTGCAGTAAGTTTAGACTTGTGCGATTGTCTACGATTTGAAACCGATTTGGATGTTATTCTGACCAGAAGGCTTAATTGCATCAAAATTCTGGTTGTTAGTATTCCTTTCACTAATTACAATCATTACATCTCATAAGCATGTTTCTTAATTAAGTTGTTTTTTCGAACAATTGACGTTCCACAATTTTCATTGATCAATCCCCTGTAAATTTTGCCTGAGTGAAAACCTTGATGTCAAACCCAAAACCCCAGCGCTGTAACCGAAAATAAAAGCCGAGACAGATAGTTCATCAATTACCTATATAGTTTCTTGGAGTATAAACTTCGAAGTTTACCCTAAACCCAGGCTCTGTAACTGAAACATCTGAGGTAAAAACCAGCCACATCTCATTGTTGTTAGAGACTATGATATCAGGTAGAGAAGAACCTGAGAGAGTAGCCAATAATGATGCTGTATCATCTGGATCAAGACCAGACCCAATCCTCAAGATATCAGAGTAGAATTCCAGATCAAAGGTGCTAAAAACTGCCATGATCTGGTAGTCTGCTGGTCCAGAAACAAGCCATTGAGTGTTGACGTTATTTGGATAGTTGTTTGGGTAATTTGGTGAAACGATCGTCAAAGACTCGCCAAAACCAAAGGTAACAACTTCTGTTCCGTTGCCAAGATCTAGAAATATATGTTGAAGATTCGTGTGGTTTGAGTTTGGTAAACAGTATACGAATAAACACTGTTTTGGGAGGTTCTGGTTGAAACTATGAGCAAGAGGTGACTCCAAAAGTACTATTAATTTTGCTGAGGTGCGCAGCCCTGAAGCAAATGGTATTATTTGAGTCACTTCGGCCCATAGTAATGACCAGTACCTGGAAAAGAAGAAAGGTTTTATTTTTTTTACATTCTGCATCAACATTTTAAAAAAATAATTAAACTCTTGAATAGTAATCCCAAATATTACTCCCTTTGTCAAAGTTAAAGTCACTTTAATACTTAACGCACTGCGACATGAGTACTGTGTAAAGTTTTACTAGCGGAAACAGTACTTTTAGTTAAAATACTATTTACAAAATAATGTGATTATTTTTTATCATGTGACACACTTTGTAACAATCAAAAACTAAAACATTTTTGATGCAGGATATAATAAACAAATATGCACTGTCTTGAGAGGTTCTGGTTAAAGCTATGGGCAAGTAAATGGTAAATCAGTAAAAGGAAATTGTAATTAATTAATTATTACATCATAAGCAAATATCTAATTCAAGTGGTTTTCTCGAACAATTGAAGTTTCACAATTTTCGTTGATCAATTACCTGTATAGTTTCTTGCAATAGAAACTTCGATGTTAACCCTAAACCCAAGCTCTGTATTTGAACCGTCTGAGGTAAAAACCAGCCACATCTCATTGTTGTTAGAGACTATGATATCAGGTAGAGAAGAACCTGAGAGAGTAGCCAATAATGATGCTGTATCATCTGGATCAAGACCAGAACCAACCCTCAAGAAGTCATGGTTGTATTCCAGATCAAAAGTGCTAAAAACTGCCATGATCTGGTCGTCTGCTGGTCCAGAAACAAGCCATTGAGTGTTGATGTTATTTGGATAGTTGTCTGGATAGTTTGTTGAAACGATCGTCAAAGATTCACCATAACCGACCAAACCAACTTCTGTTCCGTTGTCAGATTCTAAAAAAAAAGAAATTATTAGACATTAAACATTTATGTTGTTTGATGGAGTATTTCCTAGATATCGAGTCATGGAGAGTGACTGTATATACACACCCACGTACCCCTCACGCACATCCACAGATATAAGGCCCTAGATGGTTGTGCGAAAATTCGGCAAACAGAGCTTTATACTCTCGATATAGAAAAATGAAGATCTTTGATGAGATGATCTTGGCCAAAATAATCTTGGCCGAGATGGTCTTCGATGAGATGATCTTGGCCGAGATGATCTTCGATGAGATGATCTTGGCCGAGATGATCTTCGATGAGGATGATGTTGGCCGAGATGATGTTGGCCGAGATGATCTTCGATGAATTGATCTTGGCCGAGATGATCTTCGATGAGATGATCTTGGCCGAGATGGTCTTCGATGAGATGATCTTGGCCGAGATGATCTTCGATGAGATGATCTTGGCTGAGATAGTCTTTGATAAGATGTTCTTGGCCGAGATGAACTTGGCTGAGATGATCTTCGATGAGATGATCTTGGCCGAGACGATCTTCGATGAGATGATCTTGGCCGAGATGATCTTGGCTGAGATGGTTTTCGATAAGATGATTTTGGCCGAGATGATCTTGGTGGAGATGATCCTGGCCGAGATGATCTTCGATGAGATGATCTTCGATGAGATGATCTTGGCCGAGATGATCTTGACCGAGATGATCTTCGATGAGATGATCTTGGCCGAGATGATCTTGGCCGAGATGATCTTCGATGAGATGATCTTGGCAGAGATGATCTTGGACGAGATGGTCTTCGATGAGATGATCTTCGATGAGATGTCATCCCCGGTATGCCTAGCATGTCAGCAATATGAGTTTATGAATTTACAACGCAGCTACATGTAGAGGTGTCGTGGTCTAGTGGATAATGTCACCGGACTATGGATCGCATGACTAGCGGTTCGAGGCACGTAACTCTCCTCCGGCAAGACATTAATCTACATTGCTATTATACACCCAGGCGCAGTAGATTAGGTAGTTGGTAGGAATTTATTCCTTGAATACTTTTAGTGCCGTATGGCAGCTTGGCTAAAAGCAGGGTAATAAAACCAAAAGTTTAGTAGACTTATTGGACATTAGACCAAATGGAAAATAGATCAAATGACTATTAGTCTAAATGGTCTTTAAGCCAAGTGATAACTAGACGACATAATTATTAGACTATGTGGAAACTAGACCATATGGGAATAGACAAGTTAGGTAGTAGACGAACTGGTTGTAAATCAAAAGGTAATTAACCGAAACAGCAATACATTCATGGATTTCATTCCATACCTACGAGCAAGCACTATACAGTGCGTCCCAGAAAAAACGAAACCGAGAATTATCGATGTTTACCTGATATATGACATGTTTGAATGAATGATCTAATAGCTTTTGAAGTATTGTTGTTTAAAAAATATATATAACATTAACTAACTTTTGTTTCACATGCCTTCATTATTAAATCCACTTTCGTTCCAGAGTGTTCCATCATACGCAATTTCGTACATGTAATATGATATATTTGGCACAAGTGACTTTGAACCCCTTTTTCATGAATATTAAACCAAATCTAGATTGTTGGTACCAGCTGAAAATGTATTGTGGTTTGAAGTTTCATTAAAGTCATGGCGATCATGGAGATTGTTAGACTTCAAGAGTGATAATTCTCGGTTCCGTTTTTTCTGTGACGCACTGTATATAGCAATGACATAGGGATATATCCAATGACGATCATTGAAAGCTCAACAAACCGGGAGGAGGAGGGAGGGGGGTTCCCCCATCCCAATGTTCTCCCTTCACTTTTTGTTCTATCTTCCCTGAAGCAATTCCGGGATTGGCCAAAAGTGGGTGCAGGAGGGGCGCCAAGTTTGATTAGTGCATACTGAGGAGTTGGTCTAAAAATATATATAGGGTTCAGAGACTCCCCCCCCCCCCGAAGGTCTGTAAAATTTCTTGATTCTTCACTCCTCTTTAAGTCGGTCATTAGTGTGTAATGATATTAGTTGCTTGAAATATGAAATCCATAGTTCAGATCACGAGCAATTGAGTATGATTTTCACTTCGGGTTACTCTTGAAGTACTATGATCGCCATGACTTTAATGAAACTTCAAACCACTTTATATTTTCAGCTGGTACCAACAATCTAGATTTGGTTTTGTATTTGAACAAGAAAAAAGGGTTAAAAGTCTCCTTTGCCAAATATATCATATTACATTTACATATTATGTACATACACGAAATTGCGTACGAAGGAACACCCTAGAACGAAAGTGGGTTTAATAATGAAGGCATGTGAAACGAAAGTTAATGACTGAAAGAATGTTATATATATATATATATATATTTGTTAAAACAATACTTCGAAGGTTTTCAGATCCTTCATTCAAACATGTCATATATCAGGATCATATACGCATAATCAGCAGTTGATATTTTCCACATAGCTAGTGAGACATGTCGATATAAAATAATCATTGAAACAGGGTGGACCTAACTCAAATGAGATTTATGAGTTATGAAACGATCAAAATATGATGTAAAGACCCGTTCGACTCTTTTCCCCCTCCTGAAAAACGAAAATGTATTAGCAAGTTCAGATAGAGCATCAGTTTTGATATAACTTTGTTTTATTCAATATTACTCACCTGTATGCATGCTTTTCATTCTCTCACCATTATCTTGATAAGCACACAGCAGTACTGAATGAATGTAGTGTTATTACATTTTATTTCATTTCATTTTATTCCATTCGTCATATAAAAACAAACATAATTATAACATTGATATTTACAGATAAGTAAAGAACATACAAACAACATAACGAAAGATAAATACAGAATACAATTATATATACGAATGAGGAAACCGGCAAGAAAGAATATTAAAGTCCCATTTGGTGCTGGTCCCTTACGACACAATAAATAATGTTACCTTTAACTATTACACCTTACACCTAACAACTAACACCTAGCATATAACACCTGATTGCATATATATATATATATACATTGTATCTCTGTTTAATAAAGTCAGGCTTGCTTTAATATTAGGAGGTAATTCATTCCATAAAATTGGTCCTTTAAAGAATTTTTTTTTTTTTTTTTAGTGGTATATGAAAATGTGATGATTGCCTAGTTCCATATGAATGTATTTCAAACGAACTTTGTTTGAAAGACTAGGGGGGATAATAACTTTATGACATAAAAACAAAAAATATTAGCAATATTATTATAATCATTCAATTCAAATATATTAAAGCATTTAAAGCGGACAAAAATAGGTTTTGTATTGGCATGATAATGGGATCCAGAGAAGTATTGCCTTCTTTTGTAATTTATATAACCTATTCATACAATAATCACTTGAATTCGCCAAAACATTATTTAAAAAATTTAATTGTGATAAAACAATGCATTGTATATCATTAAAAAATCTTATCAGAGAGATGTTTTAATTTATGTAAAATACCAACTACTTTCGAGAGTTTAATCCAAATTATTTCAATATGAGTGTGCAATGACATCTTACGATCAACTTGAATACCTAAAAATGGCAATGAATTACAACACTGTACAACATTTACATTAATTTTTACTTCAATATCATCAGTTCTAATGTTTTTGTTCGGAAAATTACATAATTGGTTTTCTTTACATTTAAGATTAATTTAGCAATATACAACCATTGAGAAATGTTCTGAAGCTTATGGGCGAACCAATATTATTCACTGTCGCTCATATAGTTGGAATATATATTTTTTACCCCAATTTATGAAAGTATTTTGACAAATTTTTTATTCATAATAGATCTAGATAACAGTATACATTCTCAGATTTTATTGAATAATAATTTGCCAGTATTTGTTTTGCGATTCATATAATACGAGCGGTTTTTTAAGTTAAACGATATTTTAGATTGATTTCAATTCATATAATACGAACGGTTTTCAATTTCCGCTTTTGAGTTTTACCTACAAGAACATATATGAACCTCGTATCCCCTTCGCTCGATCTTTGCCATATCGCATTGGGGTTGAGTAGAATATTTTTGGGAAATCTTCAAATTTACCAGCAATTTGACGATAAAATATCTTGATTTTATTTTATTTTATTTTATTTATGCTTTTTTCCAAATACAATAACTGAATAACAAAGAAAATGTACACGTTAGGTATATAAAAGTATTCAAAATATGATTTACATTTTACGTTTTATAATGAACTTGATATTTCTACAATATATTATTATGAGAGTAAAGTTATATTTCTACAATATATTATTATGAGAGTAAAGTATTATCCTAACTATCTGTGGAAAAGTGCAGGGGACAACCATTATAAGCGACGCTTGACTTTATGGTGGCTTCATAAGAAAAAGGGGAAAAATGCAATGATTTTTTCAATAAGGGACTTAGGGTTAGGACTCGGTTGGTCCAGAGGTTATAGAAATCAGTTAGTGTAATAAAATGATGGTCTGGAGAGTAATTATTGCCAGAGTATGTGTCGTAGAATCATACCACCTCCAACATGCCTCATGTAAAAGAAGGTTAGGAACATGGTCACGAAGGAAATATTAAACTTTAGGGATAGTTATTCACATCCTAGCACTGGAAGAACTTTCCTCCATATATTTATGTACTATAGTACATAAATATATGGAGAAAAGTTCTTCTGGTAAATTCTGTAATGATGAAATCAAATAACTTTCACAAAGATCTAAACTGCCATTTGTTACTTAAAATTCAGAACTTCCCATACTTATAACACCAACATACTTACTAAATTCAAGTTCGATACTGACATAATTATGCTGTTTTAACTGTTAAATGGTATTGTTCTTATTCTCATTTTTTCTGAACTTTGTTTTGATTTTGTTATTAGTATACGGATTTGAAAAATATAGTGATGACGAGGTGAAAATGTGGGAAAATCCTTTTCCTAATTGTACTTCAACCTGTGAGCAAGATGTGTTTCATTCTGCTATAGCTGTATAATGCTTTACCCTATTTATACTGCGGCCAAAATTTAGGGCGTTCACCGTATGTAGACCGGCCTAAATCACTGCGGTCGTTAACGATGGAGGTGCCCGTGGACGCACCCCTAGGACCGCCCTAACGCTGGGGCGCCCTAAATTCTTCTTACCCATTTATACTGGGAATGAGACCGCCCCCTGGACCGGACCCGGGTCGTATTATTTGGAACCAATATCATGAACTAATATCATTTTTTCTTCCAATATATCTTCATATCTCAAGTGAATTTAACTGAAGAAGCATTATTTTCCAAATTAAAATGATTGTTACTTTTCGGAAATTTTGACATGAAATCACAATACTATTGCAACACCTGCAAATATTAATGAAGTAATTTCTGATCAATAATTGGATATGATAATAAAGATTAGAAGCCGATACTCACCAGACTGACTTGCTGTGTAATCCACTGACACAATAAAAACTAGTATGAGGACCAGTGAAGAAGAAAGATCCATTATATTCATCTGACTTGACATTTCAACTAACAAAGTAGATTTGTATCGAGAAGATACCTTGGCAATGAATACACAGAGATCACTGCGATGAACTTTGCGTCATCTGACTGCCTTGGCGCGGCGAGACTCTACCTGGTTTGACTGAAGGATGAATTGTACGTAGTTCGATCCGTGGGTATCACAAGGCTTTTGTCCATCGAGGTACTGAAATCCTCTCAACAGTTACTTTTTTAAACGAATCACTTTCTAACGCAATGACTTCTGAGCAGATGATTATTCTGACTTCAATATTTTGTGCAGTGAAGTAATAACATCGTTTGTATTTCTGTAATAGAGTCATGAGTTTTTGATGAGAGGTACGTCCGTGTGGAGGTTCGTGTGGAGGGAAGTCATACTGGGGGTTACAATAATGATGTAGGCAGGCTACTGGGTGGAAGTTAAATGGTTTTAACCCCGGATGCTATATGTATGGGTTAATGTAAACATCACTTTCCTCACAGATAGTCTACAAACACAGACTTTCATCAGTTCTACCTATTTTCTATGCAGAAAAAAAGAAGAGTCTTTTGTATACAATGTTTGGCAGCAACGATTAGCACTGCCCTCCGATTTTATTTGGAATCCGGTATTGGTATTTAAGTTCATTACTATACGAGATAAAAGAATCAAACAGTTTAATTTTGAACTTTTGCATGTGTTTTGACCGTCAAAATATAACCTATATAAATGGAAAATTAAAAATGATTATGGTTGACTACGTTTAATATTTAAAAACAAAAAGCAAAATAAATGGTAGAACTCTATTAATTGATTTGAAGTATGAACTGATGCCACATTTAAATTCTAAAACAAGAGCAAAGGTTAATGGAAAACGGGTAAAAGCTTTGGTTGATATGCTAAGATAATATTTCAATTTGTATATGTATATACATTATTGTGAACGTTGTAGAAATGTAAAATAAAGTTCCCTGAAAAGGTTACAAAAAAAAAAAAAAATATTGGATGATGGTGATGATAATAATAATAATATTAATAATGATAATAGAGAATATTTATTAAGCGCATAACAAATTGGAATTTCTCTCTGCGCTTTACAATCATGAAAAATCTTAATATATAAACAACATAATAAATTCAATTCAATTCAATTCAAATGAACCTTTATTTTCTTCCATTCAATTTGACAACATATTTGACAATGTTCAAACATTATAATTTATCCGTAGGAACATAAATAATGATTAAAGAACTTTTACTACAAGAAAGAAGGCGCAAATAGATAAGCAAATAACAAAAAAATATTTATGGGAAAGTAAACCAATTCACCTATAATTACACCTAAATAAAACTAGTTGACATTACATAAAACAAATTTAACAAACAGACACCCATTATGTCGAACTAACCAGCAAAAGGACAAAGCAGTTCTAGGAAACCCTCGAAAACAAATAAGTTTTCAGGGCTCTTCCAAAGCCGTAAGTGCTCCCAATTAGCAACTCGAAGCTGGTCAGGAAGTTGGTTCCACAAGACAGGCGCTGCCGTTAAAAGTGCTAGTAGGGACAGTCAGGAAATTCTTTGTTGAGGAACGGAGATTTCTACCGGGTATGTACGATGAAATAATATCAAGAAGATAAGTCGGGGATTTGTGAATCATTACCTTGCAACACAACATAAGAACTTTATAAACATTTTTTTCTTTTACAAGTAGCCAATGAAGGTGAGTTAACATGGGTGTTACTGGAACCCTCCCCCTTGCTCGTTCAACAATTCTTGCAGCACTGTTTTGCACAATTTGCAATATTCTGATATCTTTCTTGGCTAAACCAAACAATAGAGCATTACAGCAATTAATCATAGAGGAAACGAATGCATGAATTCATTTCTCAGTGGTTTTCTTATCAAGTAAATTTCTTATTTGTCCAATTTTTCTAATTGCACAGATTGCTGAACGGCATGTCATGTTGAGATGATCTTGAAGTTGCAGTTGATGACCCATATACACCCAGGTTCCTCGCTCCTGCTTGAGACCATTAACTACTACAGAAACAGGTGAACGATGAGCTAAACAATGATGATAAATGAAAAAGCTCAATCTTGCCAGCATCGATCTTTAACATGTTCGTATGAGCCCATGAAACTATGTCCATCAAGACAGTTATCAACTTTCATAGTGGCTGCCTGCTGACCGCTTCCGGAGTAAGTCACGTAAATTTGGGTATCATCTTCGTATAACATCGAACTAAATCCATGAGAAGAAACGATGTGATAATGGTGATGATGATGATTATGATGATCATCATAATAATGATAATTGTTAATACTATTATTATTGCACATTGTCAATATTGAAATCATAATTATCATCATCCGTCATCATAATTGTCATTATTATCATCAACATCAACATCTTTTGTTAATTTAACGCATTTCTTTTCTCGTGCATTCCACATTAAAAAACAAATTTAACGTCTTTTCGTTAGCTGTCATCGCTTATTTGGAATACACTATGCCTTTTTCATGAATCAATCTAAATAAATATTTTAAAGATGAGATCTTTTAGTATGTATATTTCGCTACGAAGTACATTGTTTATGCTTCCTTTACAAGGTGGGCGTAACCTATCAATTCGTTATATTTTCTTATTTTTTCTCAATCATTATAGGTAACTATTGCATACTCTGATTTTGGTCAGTGTGTTTTCTCGATACCAAGTTGCAGATAGTTTTCATATTTTGTAATTTGTTTTTAGAACTTTATAATATTTTTGTATGTGTTTATCTTCACGTATTATTTTCATTAAAACCAGTCTGTCCTTCTAGGACTATATCGTTTTTTCAGAGAGATTATTATTTTTGTCGTATAAGTGAGAATCCTTAAGCGTCAAAAAATGATAATATGTGTTTGCCATAGGTAGCATCTACGGTCTTTTCATAACATCACGGGTGAGTTGAATCTCTTCTCAGTGATTTATAGGCACTGCAAGATTGCTAGGAGAGTTTGTTGAACCACGCTCCCAAACGTGAAAGGGTATAAAAACAAATCCTTATATTTGTCACCAATCGCACATTATCATCAATCTCATCATTAGTCTCATCAACGCCAGACTCAATATTCCACATACTTCGCTGAAATCCAATGTAATGTGTTAATAAATCGTCCCCAAACCAAATGTATGTGGGTGGCTGTATTGGGAACCTTGGGAAATGGTGTGCATGGTTATAGGGATCCGTTTTAGGGTGGTAACAATGGAATGGAATAATGACAATTAAGTGTGTCTTAACCCCATATCAGTGATAATGATGATAATAATAATAATATTAATGATAACAATATTAAGAATAATGACAGTAATGATAATAATGATAATAATAATGGTAATAATGATAATAATGATAACAATGAAAACAACATTAGTAACAATAATAATAATAATAATAATAATAAATTAATCAATCAATAAATCAATAATGATATATGAGATTTGCAACGCGCCAAATACACTTGAAATCAAAGACTCAAGGTGCAATTGAAAATTAACAAACGAACAAAACAACACCAGTGCTTAAGGCCCGGTCACACAGAGGGGACGCATGGAGAACGCACGGCCAGCGCATTGAAAAATTGCGATTTTCGCCAGTGCGTTGTCGTGCACCCAACTTTTGTCGAAGCTACAGCGAGCTGACACCAAATGCATAGCGTGTTGCTAGCGCGCTGAGCGCATACAGGGCGCATGCAGTGCGCATACAAACCGTACACAGAACGCACATGGTAACAACTTCCACGAATGCAGAGCGTGTTGCTAGCGAGCTGGACGAATGGTCCACGCATGCACCGCGTTCTCAACAGAGGTGGTCACACATAGACGACGCACGGCCGGCGCATTGGAAATCGGAAAAGGCCGTGTGCCCAACTTTTGTCATGATTTTGGAAAAGCTAGCGAGCTGACACAAAATGCACAGCGTGTAGCTAGCGCGCTTGTGTATACAGGGCGTGTGCTTCGCGTATGTCTGGCGCTGATCTAGCGCGTTCCACGCATGTCTGGCGTGCATTTGGCGTGTACATTTATGCGTCGAGCTCCGCGCACACTTTTGAGCATGCTCAAAAAATCCCTACGCACACAGCGAATGACGACGAATGCATAGCGTGGGTCCAGCGCGCTCGACAAACGAGTAACGAATGATGACGCACGCCTAGCGAACGACAACGCACTGGCCCAAATTGCAAAATTTCCAATGCGCTGGCCGTGCGTCCCCCATGCGTCCCCCTCTGTGTGACCGGGCCTTTAGAAGGAAGATGCAACGTTATAAATAAATGAAGGGCCAACCTCGGTCGATCTCAACGAGGATGTAACCGTATCTTGTCGTTATTTCCTTTGTAATTATATTCATAAAGTAGTTTACGATATAACGACAGGATAGCATTACACTTTGCTAGCCCTGAGAGCCGAGGGTGCTTGGAGTATGAGGTTACCCCATGTATCAATACAGGGTGCTGTAAGGATGAAGTGAGCATGGACCTAACACAAAGTGTGTAAAGTTCATGCTGGGAGCGAGTTTTTAAGTGAAAAGACGCTCTGTTAAAGGTAATGCAAAGTTTTGGGAAATGTTTGGAAAATAGGATGGATAGTAATTCTTTACAATTTTGATATATTTAGATGCCCCTGTGGATGTTTTATAAGCACTAGAAAATGTAGCCCCTGAAACACTTCTGCTTTCGAGAAATTGAATAATAAAAAAATTACCGGTGCTCCCGGTAAATTTCAAATATTTCAAATAGCGCCTAAGGCCATCACATGGTAGCGCTGAGACCATGAAAATATCAGAATATGAAGTTTTGATATATAATTTCGAAACGGAAATGACAAGTCGGTTGATTGCAGTCAAGAAACATAGTTTTAGACCTAAAGTAATGTCGGCCTTGTGAGGGCGCTATACAACATAAAAAGTTTATTGTGTACAATTTCATCATTTTAGACCCGAATTCAACCGCGACAACGATCACTGAAATATTGTAAAATCGCATATGCTTCCAATAATTTTCAGCTGAACCAAATTCATGATCCCATACCAAAACTTTGTACTACCTTTAAAAAAAAAATGTGGTTACTCTTTTCTTTGTTTGTGGGAGAATGTTGCTGGTGGTGATATACGGCTGCAACATGTTAATGCACCCCTCTGCTCCCTAGCATACTCTAGGTGCCTACGTACATCGCTTAGTTATGAGTAATTAGATACTACTGTAGTGGTACCTGTTACGTAACACAGACATTCTGCTCGGATTGGTTGGTTTAGGATACGCTCATACCGAGTTTTATAATTCCAGATTAATATCCTTCCTGCCGTGTTTATGTAAAGAAGTCACGATTAAATCAAGAACTTTGCCAATTTGAAGGGGAAAGTTATCTTCCTGACTAAATTAAACTAAAAGATCCTTCGTATCGGGCATCCCCCTCCCCCCTTCCGCCGAAACCCTAAAAGTCCTATTGGACGTTTCGTAACTCCAATAGATATAATCTGGTATGGACAACCTTAGAATCAGGCAGACAACCATCCGTAATTATCAAACCAAACTACCATTTATATCAGTTGTAGGTCACATGTTAAGACGGTGTGGAGTAATCTTTACTGGTCGTGAATAAAGCTGCATTTCGTTGAGATCAAGAATTATTTGAATACCAGTGAAATTAAATGATTATTTCTTGTTTACGCTGATGAGTCAAAATGAATTCTTTTTCATCGAGCATCGCACGTTCTATTTGGATTGTTTCCATTTTATTATTGAGTCAGTCTGGTGAGTACTCATATCTTGATGTAGATTAAGTATAGATTTAGATTTAGAAGCTTCGAGCTACTTAACTCGTTACTCTTAAATATTTCAGTAAATATGTTATCATATTGCGGCTTTTTGTCATTATTGTCATAAAATACAGATCCGTGACTTGATGTAAGGTATCGGGATATAATTATAACATTATCAACGCTTACGATATCTGGATAGCTTGTCATAAAACGCCTGTGAATACTTATAAAAGTCCACCCCCCCCCCCTCTCCTCCGTAATTCTGCATTTCAGTTATTCTTGTATATTTTCCTTTTTGTTCATTTTTTTAGGGCTAATCTTTTACACTTAATCTTAGTATTTTGTGTTGTTATTTATTTATTGCTATACATAATATTCATATCTTCATAATAAACTATACCACCAGACCATATTATGCACCATTATTTAAGAGCCACCTATTTCAAAAGTTGGCTCGAAAGTTTACCTAATTCACATGAAGTATAGATAACCGAACTGAAGGAAGGATTCTTTCTTGTCCCCTTGAGGTACAGTCTCAGCAAAAGTTACTTAGAAAGAGAGTGAGGATTCTATTCAAGTTATTTTTTGTGCCTTCCAAATACTAGTGCATAACATAGAGAGCATAACAAAAATACCTTCTGGTAACAATAATATTCTAAGTAGATCTCGGTAAATATAATTGAACATTACTAACTTAACAGTTCTCATGATCTGACCATAAAGATAATATTTTTGTTAAAAAAAAGGCATGTTAAAAAGCTCTGCTTGTATATTACTTGCTCCAAAACTGCGTTTAAGTAGTTAATGATTATGTCATGAAAGGGAAAGATCATTTGATCAAAAGAATAAACAAGGTGTTGACACAGTGAAACGGGTAGGTGGCCAGTTGTTTCCACTCTCCACTCACAACAGTATATATTTTCAAAATGAACGAATTTTTGTTCACTTTTCCTCAAAATTTCATCAAACTGATTCCTTGATTTTTCTTTCACATCTCCACACACTACAACCCACACATCTGACTATCGATCTCTGTTCTACACACGCTCTCCAGTCTCTTCACTTAATTACCATTTGAACATAAAAGAATGGCGGTCACTCTGGACATATAATTGAAACAAATGAAAACAAGAAATGCAAATGTAATATACAATTTAATATGTACCACTGAATACAAATACATACGACTGTGTACAAATCTATTAATATTACGAGGGTAAATTCATCTTCTTTATCGCAGCTTAATAAGGATAAATTTATCTTCATTTAACAGCTAAATGAGGAAAATTTATCTACGTTAACACAGTTTAATGATGATTAATTTATCTTCATTTAACAGCTACATGTAAATGAGGATAAATTTTTTTTTATTGAACTGTGGTAATGAAGATAAATTTATCCTCATTAAACTGTGAAGCATGAGATTCTTCATATACGGTTTGCAAAGACGTCATATCACTTCGGATCCGTCATTCTCGATTTTGACAAATGTTCATCCCTGTTAGCTCCTGTGTTTTGTTATGAACACGATCGCTACAACTTTCAATAAATCATTTAAAATCACTTAATAACAGCCTTATGCGTTAAATTGTGCAAACATTACAATGACATATAATGTGATCTGAGCATGCTTTTTCTGGGAAGTACAATAGGGTATCGAAACACTACCCTGTCGTTGATTTTTTTTAAATGTCTTTGCTGCAATTGAAAATAAAATGATATTATTGAATGTAAACTTCATAAATCGAAAGAGAAAACAAAATAAACAAAGAAATGCTTAACATCTCCAAGTTCCCATCCTACCTTTTTTGCCTCCTTTTTTGAAATCAACAAATATTTTGAAATTACCTGACCTATCTCATTAATCAAGTACAACTTACATATTCAAGGCGAGGGCATTTGTATTTCACGATGTAACGAAAACGGGAAAAATAATGACGTGCTTCATATATAAAGTTGATTAATAAACTTATTGAAAAAATAAGTTGGCCGTAATATAAATCAAAATATCGCAGAAGAAAATTTCACTTCAAACTAGAGGTGTTGGTATTGTCATTTTTTCTTATGAACGATTGAAATGGGATTTGATTAGTAAATATGGATAAATTATAGTAAATATCATTTTCAATTACTTTTTGGTCCAATTTACATTCAAACACTAAAAATTGTTTATAATTGCTTAGATTATTGAATTTAAAATTCATATTTCATTTTAAATGACTGATCTCGCTTTTTCTAACATATTCGAAAGCTGACATATTCATTTTTTTTAAATACACTATTAAAATTTTGTTTCGTGATGTATACACTAGCAACATTATTTAAAAAACCCGGAAAGATCAAGAAATGTAACTCCATCAAACCATCGGGATATAACAATATTGATACACCGGATTTTATATTTCAGGACGTGAGAATGTATTATTGTATTTTTGCATACATTTGTATAAATTAGCATTTTAGAATAGGTGCCATTTATCGAATTCGCGGCAACATTTTAAATAAATGCTGTTGATGCATAATACTCCAATGCAAAAATTGAAGTTTTGTCAATTCTGTCCCTGAGATTTTATTAACCGTCCTGACCACATATTATAGGATATGCTTGTCAAAATACAAACACAAATCTTTGAATTATTGATACCAACTGAAAGTATAGAGTGTTATTAAGTTGACTAAAGTCATGGCGACTAGCATGCAATCAGGTCAATTGAAACATCAAAGTGAGGTGGTCTTGATCTGAAACGAACTATGGATTTCACATTTCAAGCAACTACTAAACCATTATACACTTTCATAAACTTGCGGTGGATCATATTAGGCTTACAGGTCTGTTGGTGGGAAGGAGGGGGGAGTGAATCGCAAAAATGAATGTATTAAACATCCTGATATTTCTAAACAAGCTCCTTAGTATGCAGGTATCAACAAATTAATATATCTTGTATTTAAAAATTATTGGTTTATGATTGGTTAAGAGCTCTTCCTATGACCAGAACTATTTTTATTATTTGAATTATTTAAGGTTGCTCTGAAAAAGCCCTATTTGGAAGTTGAACTTTGTTTGAAATCAAAAGTGAAATATTTTAAATAAACATTTTATGCAGGGTACAACACAAATACACCCTGTCTTCTTTTCGAGGTACTGGTATAAACTATGGGCCTCGGTAACTTAAATGGTAATATTTAAAATTAATAGTACTATTGCTCATAGTTTCAACCAGAACCTCCAAAAACAGTGTTTATTTGTATACTGCAGGCACGAATCCAGGGGGGGGGCGAGCGGGCCTTGACCCCTCCACCCGCAAAAAAAAAAAAAAAGGAGAGAGAGAGAAGGAAAAGAAGGGAAAGGGAAAGAGGAGAGAAAGAGGAAAAAAGAAGAGGAAGAAGAAAAGAAAAGAGGGAAGAAGGAGATCGGGGGGGGGGGGGGGCGGGGCAAAAGGACTTGCCTCCAAGGCTGTTGCCTGCCCCCTTCCCCCAATCAAAAAATAAAAGAGAAGGAAGGAAAGTGAGAGACAAAAGAAAAAGAGGAGATAAAGGGAAGGACAAAAGAAGAAGAAGAAAAGAAAAGAATAGGGGGATATCAGTTGCAATTTTCCCGCCAACAAGTTGTGGATCGGGGGGGGGGGGCAAAAGGCCCTAGCCTCCCCCCCCCCCCCCCCGTCCCCGCTAAAAAAAGAGAGAAGGAAGGAAAGGGAAAGAGGAGAGAAAAGGAAAGAAAAAAAAAGAGAATGAAGAAAGGTAAGGGATATCAGTTGCAATTTTCCCGCCAACAAGGTGTAGATCGGAGGGGGGGGGGGGGGGGGGGGGGGAGGGCCCACTGACGTACTGATAGGGGGGAGGGGGGGGGAGGGCCCACTGACGTACTGATAGGGGGGGGCTTGGAGAAATATAATTCAAACGCCTAAAATCCCTAATGAATTAATGAAACGTCAAAGCTTCTGCGCTTCGCGCGGGGGAGGGGGAAATGAATTCAGACGAGGATAATTTTCGAGAACGGTACGACGAATCGTCTTCTTTCTATAATAATTTAATGAAACGTCGAAGCTTCCGCGCTTTGCGCGGAAGGAGGGGAATTTAGACAAAGATTAAGAGTCGAGAACGCTACGACGAATCGTCTTCTTTCTCTAATGATTTAATGAAACGTAAAAGCTTCCGCGCTTCGCGCGGGAAGGGGGGGGGGGGGAACTGAAATTAGACGAGGATTAAAAGTCATAACGGTACAACGAATCGTCTTCTTTCTCTAATGGTTTAATGAAACGTAAAAGCTTCCGCGATTCGCGCGGGAGGGGGGGGGGAACTGAAATTAGACGAGGATTAAAAGTCATAATGGTACAACGAATCGTCTTCTTTCTCTAATGATTTAATGAAACGTAAAAGCTTCCGCGCTTCGCGCGGGTGGGGGGGGGGGGGGGGTGGGAAACTGAAATTAGACGAGGATTAAAAGTCATAACGGTACAACAAATCGTCTTCTTTCGCTAATGATTTAATGGAACGTAAAAGCTTCCGCGCTTCGCGTGGTGAGGGGGGGACTGAAATTAGACGCGGATTAAAAGTCATAACGGTACAACGAATCGTCTTCTTTCTCTAATGATTTAATGAAACGTAAAAGCTTCCGCGCTTCGCGCGGGAGGGGGAAAACAGAATTTAGACAAGGATTAAGAGTCGAGAACGGTACAACGAATCGTTTTCATTCTCTAATATTTTAATGAAACGTCGAAGCTTCCGCGGGAGTCGGGGGAAAAAACTGAATTTAGACAAGGATTAAGAGTCGAGAACGGTACAACGAATCGTCTTCTTTCTCTATTGATTAAATGAAACGTAAAAGCTTGGGGGAAAACTTAATTTAGACGAAGATTAAGAGTCGATAACGACACAACGAATCGTCTACTTTCTCTAATGATTTAATGAAACGTAAAAGCTTTCGCGCTTCTCGCGGGATGGAGGAAAACATAATTCAGACGAGGATTATTTTAGGGAATGGTACAACGAATCGTCTTCTTTCTCTAATAATTTATTGAAATGTCAAAGCTTCAGCGCTTCGCGGAGGAGGGAGGGGGAAAACTTGCCCCTCCCACCCCTAATTACGTCACTGCTGGTCACCATTACGTACCAATATTTGGCTCGCATAATTTCAAATTTGGGCCTCTCCCCCTAAGAAATCCTGGATCCGCGCCTGGTATACTGTTTGCCAATCTCAAACCACACGAATCTTCAACATATATTTCTAGATCTTAGCAACGGAACAGAAGTTGATACTTTTGGTTTTGGCGAGTCTTTGACGATCGTTTCACCAAACTACCCAAACAACTATCCAAATAACGTCAACACTCAATGGCTTGTTTCTGGACCAGCAGACTACCAGATCATGGCAGTTTTTAGCACCTTTGATCTGGAAGACTTCTTAGATATCTTGAGGATTGGTTCTGGTCTTGATCCAGATGATACAGCATCATTATTGGCTACTCTCTCAGGTTCTTCTCTACCTGGTATCATAGTCTCTAACAGCAAAGAGATGTGGCTGGCTTTTAAGTCAGACGTTTCAAATACAGAGCTTGGGTTTAGGATGAACATCGAAGTTTATACTCCAGGAAACTATACAGGTAATTCATAAACTATCCGCAGCAGCTTTCATTAATAGCTTTATACAGTGCGGCCCAGAAAAAACGAAACCGAGAACTATCGATGTTTTATCATAACTTAATCACAATAATAATTAATAAATGACACATATTTGTAAAGCTTAGATCCTTCTCTTTCATTTGATGCAATATAAAATAGCAGAAAATGAACTTTCTAGAAATGTGAATTTTTCGTCAAAATTCAGATACCGCCCGCCAAATGACTTTTTGGTTTCCTTCCTTCAAATTGCTTTAAATCAGAAAGGTAATTTTAACCATTAAATAGGCAGCAGAGTGCTTGAAACCAATCAATATATTTTTGAGAGTAACTCTGGGATATTTGGATGGGAGGAAGAGTACATTATATAATCCAATCGTATATACAAGAATGTTAATAGTCTTAAATTTCGGTATGGTAATATTATTTTCTGTTTGTATTTCAGACAATATGACGGCTTCTTCTTCATCACGTGACAACACTTTTATCAGTTCATCTGCAGGTAAAAATAGAATATTGATAATGAATTTATAAAAAGGATACATTGGGATATCTTGGATAAAATATCAGATGAAAAATGCTTCGGATTCTCTGATCCGGTGTGACAGTCACATCTGATGGATCATAACGAATAGTTTACCATGAAGAAACATGTTCATTTCAGTCAGCTTGAATTTTGCTCATATTCATAAAACCGTACTAAGCTAGTTGTCAACTAAATACATAGGCCATAATACAAAGTAAAAGGCCCAGACTGATATATCATACATTAGCCTACTCAGATTGCCTATTATATGTGTATTTCATATTAATCAAATATTCCTTTCATTGCTATGATTAGATCTACATAGAATATGTCAATCTGTAAAGTGGTGAATATCGACCAAATTTATCGACTAGTATTGCATTTCATTTCTTTATTAATTCTCATTATCTTCATTATCTTTACAACAAGTAATGTTATCTTAAAGTTTCAGTACCACCAAAGCAATAAGACTAGGAGTCAGTTACAGATCCGGTCTTTGTTTGTCCATTGTGATTAACCAGACAACATTTTGATGATAAGCAATAAACCTCTATTAAAACAGTATGAAATTTTCTTCATACACGATAAATCGTATGAATGACTTGTGTACTTGTGGTGCTGTCGTCCCGGCTTTATTTCGTGTAAGGATATTGCTTCACTTAATGGCTGCTGGGACAACAGCACCACTGCGCCTAGAAACAATGTATTAGGCGCATTATAAATGTGATTTATTATTATTATTATTATTATTATTATTAATGATTATGATATCTTCTAATAATAACCTCTTATTTCCACAGAAAACATGGATTCATATCAGTATGCAGATAACACATGCTTTAACGAATCATGCTTTGATGGCGAGGAAACTTTATGTAGATGCGATGATATGTGTCAATTCTTCGGTGATTGCTGTCCAGACTATCCTGTACTAATTTCCAACGGGACTCGGTCAAACGAGACAGGATCAAATGAGACTCTTTCAAACGAGGCTCTATCAAAAAAGACGCTATTAGACATTGGCGTATGGGAATGTATCGTTGATACTTTTCTTCCACTCTTCTACCCAGAGCTCGGACATGGTTACAGGATGATTGCTAGGTGCCCATCAGGATGGTCTTTAGAGGAGGATGTCAAACGAAACTGTGAAGAGGTTTCTCCCAATGCAACTATAGATGTTCTTTATATCTACAACAACATATACTTTAGAAACCTGGGTTGTGCTACTTGCCATGGGTATACTGAAAGTTCTTTGACAGCTGTTGTCATTTCAGCAGACCAACAATGTTGGTGGGGATATGAGTATACTCTTGCATGCATGACACCAATGCCCACATTACAGTCCAACGTTTCGATGAATATCAGCGGATCTGATATAGATATGCATATTGTTCAAACTATTCCGAAACCTCGACTTTGCCTCGTGAATACAACTGGAAGTTGTCCAAACGGGACAAATGAAGAGATAGCCCGCGAGTGTCAGTATTATTACAAACCATTCATTAGTGAAGGTGTTGTAGGTAAGCATCCTGCATGCAGTAATTGCAGTGGAGGTTCCATGATGTGTATCGATGAACGGAAGGGCACAACATTCAGCATCCTTGAAGTTTTTCATTTTGACTACGCTGACCTAATAAGACAATGTATTGAAGGATTTGAATTGGATGACAATGGTAACTGCGCTCCGATATCATCTGATTGGCCCGTCTGTCATTCCAAAAATGTTGGAGTCAAACAAAGTAACGGAACTGTAGAGTGTTTAGAAGAGATGTTTTGTTTCAGGGAGGTGACCATAGACAATATTACAACATCTTTAATACTTCCACTACCTTGTCTAGTAAGGTCTTCAACAGACGTGGTTAATAATACTATAACATTCAATTTAATTTACACGGATGACATGAACCCATCTCTTGATATAATCCAGAGAGACATCATACATCAACTTCAAAATCCTAGCCGAGACGATTGCAAGGACATAGTAATATTAGCTAGTCAGTCCTGTTATGTCGAAGATAACCCTGGAAACATTACATATGGTTGTCCCGAGGAAATGTTTGTTGGACAATATTTGGATTTTACGGCTTCTCTTATCAACAACGAATCTCTTATTTTCTTCAATGGAACTTATATTCGACCAAAATGGTGGAGTAATATCACCAACATGCAGTTCAGCAGTGCCACCGTCTCATCAGTGTATCAGTTTGTAATGTGTGGGACCGAGATTGCTCTCCAAACCTGCTCTTTCTTCACGGTTTCCAATGATTCCATTGAATGGGACTATCAAGAAAACCAGTCTGTTATTCTGTATCAAGGTCAGATGTACGACACAGAGGACATTCTGATTCATCCCGATGGTTCCATAAGCATCTGCTATATTGATCAGGTCACACCCATTAGTAGAAGGACATTGATAATCCTAGGACATGTTCTGTTTGCCGTATCATCAGTTTGTCTTTTTGCTACGTTGATTACTTATATTGCATTTTCTACCTTGCGGAATCGTCAGGGTGTATCCATAATGAATTTCATTGTTGCTTTGTTCAGTACGTAAGTATTTCAGTCTCCCAGTTTAGAATACCTTGTATAGTTGTTGCTGCGTTGTCCCATTTCTTTTTCCTTGCTTCGTTTGTTTGGACTACTATCCTTGCTTGGGACCTGAGTCGAAGCTTTGCAGCAAGTAAGATGAAATCGTTTTCATCTAGCTCATTTGGTCGTAAGATGGTATCTTTTCTTGTCATTGGATGGGGCACCCCTCTCGTCTTTGTCTTGATCACTTTGGTACTTCAGTTCGGAGGATTCCAGAATGGTCCTTTCTTGGAATACGACAGTAATACATGCTGGCTTACCAAACTTTCTAGCATAGTAATGTTCTTTGTTCCAATGTCTGTATGTCTTCTATCCAATCTCGTGTTTTTTATCATCACGGTACATGGAGTTCATTCTACCAAGAAAACAACATCGGTGCTAAAATCTGGCCAGGAATCACAATTCAAACAATTGGCTGTTGAGCTCAGAATATATGTCAAGGTAGGTTTCGAAAAACATTTTTACAGTGGCTGCTTAGAAAACGTTAAACAGTATTTCTCTTTCCATCAGAGATTTAACCTGTCCTGCCACTTTCAAGAGACCCCCTGAAACATACTTTTCCCTTATTTGATTTAACCTATTTTAAGAGTTTTATGTTTCTCTTTACAATATGTTTCTTTTCTATGTCATATCGTACTTTTATTCGATACAATTTGTATTATTATAGATACCATTATCGTTTTTATTGTTATTTTCATTAAATATTCAACATTATTATCCAGCAAAATATTCAACATTACAATTTGTATTATTATAAATACCATTATCGTTTTTATTGTTATTTTCATTAAATATTCAACATTATTATCCAGCAAAATTCTCACTTGCCCATTTCTTTTCAAGCCCTCCTACGTTATATGCTCTGTACGACGCATGAAGAGTTTTATCATCAGAACTAATTTCACATATGAGCAACATTTAACCTTCTTATGCTACTGCACGAACATTTTGGAGAAACTTGGTGTCTCTGTAAGATTGTAAGATTGTAAGATTTTATTGACTCTATCGACCCCCTCTTGGGGTATGAGAGTACAAACATATTTACAACATAGTATCAATATAACAATAGTATAACAATGATAAAGATGTGAAACAAAATATGTAGACAAAATTACGAATTGAGTGGCCATTTCTTTTTTCATACATGAATATAGGCCTACAATGTTTTTTTTTCCTCATTTTGAAGCATGTACAATAATAGGAAACAACCGTTCAATATATTGCACTATCTACCTCCCCCCCCCCACATCACCCTCTATCTCTCTCTCTACCGCCTCTGATTTTTTTCTCCTACCTTTAAAGAAATTCTCATTACAAGTATATTGCTTAGTGGGTACAAATGAACTCTTCTTCAAACATGCTTTCAATCGATCTCTCTTCCTTCTCGTCATTTGTTATAGATCTCAGCTCTTCTTGGATTCGCCTGGTTATTTGGGTTCTTAGCTATGGTCATCAGAGTCCCCTTCATGGACTATCTCTTCATCATCGTCATCAGTCTCCAAGGCGTCTTCATTTTTATTTCATTCGGTACCAACAAACGAGTGAAGAAACTCTGGCGAACATCTTCGCAGAATTCATGGATGTGGACGACTCAGGCTGTCTCGGAGAGAGTTTTCAAGCGCTCGTAGTAGTACTGGAACACAAGTTGGACGCACACAATGTAGTGAGAAACATTAGACACTATTAAATATACATGGAAGGAAGAAGGAGCAGATACTGACCGTAAGTTGCTAAAGGGGAAAGGGTAGTAAAACGGCAGGTACAGTTCATACTCGTCAACACAGAGAGAGGGAGTAAGTGAAGGGGTGGCGTGAAGATATTATCGATTAAAGGGAGTGTTGAGTTTTCGGTATAGAGGGCGCTACACAAAATATTTGTGTGTGTCAGGTAATGTGTCTAATTTGAAAGAGCATACAATTTCATTAACCAAATCATCTTTGTTTGATCAAAATCGTATAAAAGACGGCTAAAATATTAATAAATTTAACCATTTTTGGGGCCCCACAAAATATTCAATAATTTTGAACAGCCGTTGAAAGAACGATATAGCGCCTTATACGTTTACTTCCAGCCAATGCCAATGTTGGCTTTATCGTCTTAGGTTATAATATGCACAACCAGCCGGCCCGTGTATTGTTATTATTATTAAATTAGCAGTCACCGTAATTTATTTAAATGCGGAGCTGAATTGGTATGATCGGATTAAATTTAAATTTCACACAGGTTGGGGTCTAAAATTACCTTCATAGCAATTTTAGGCCCCAAAGGGGGACTCGAAATGTCATAAATAGGAATAAGAGCAATCATAACCGTGCACTTCGAAGGTCTTAATTGCGGTCTTAAACGAAAACCCAACTGTTCCTTTAAGAGCTCGTATCTTGCGAAGTTGCGACAAATTCGAATAGCATTCGCAAGGGAGTTTCTAAAAATAGAAATTATCTCACAAATCTTCTTTCTAAATAGTCACAGTCGTCGCGTGTGTCTCGAAACCGTCCCGACCACTTCTCAATAGGTCATTTTCGTAATGTAACGAAATGAATGCAATGTCATATGTTTTTTTTTAAGTGACTCGATACGAATAAATGTATCTCAATAGTCAGGGATTTCAATTGCATACATCAGTTGTTGCTAGGTAGAACAAACATTATGGTTTACCCTATCTAGCAACACAACGAATATGCAATTTGCGTTCTGATTATAATTGAAATACAATTATTCGTAACATTTCACGTGAATGAAATACTTCGTATCGAGGCGCTTCACAAAGGCATATGCCTACATTTGGTTACATTACGAATTGGTTTATTTGTTTCCGAGTATGAGAAAGTGCGAGAAAGTGAGACAACTTTGTGAGGGATTCCAGTTGGCAACCTAATAATTAAATTGTGACGTATTGGAAACTAACTTGACAAAAATAATAATCTGCCATTCCTGGTGCGAAATGCGCTGTTAGTGCATTCAAATTGGGGTTCAAAATAACTAATTCTGTACAAATGTTGATATCTAAGACGCTTTGAGACTAAATCGCTGACCCCCAAAATGAACGACATTCGCACGAATGGCACACCGCCCCCCTCCCCCCACTCAGTGTTATTTAGGGTACTCATATGCTTGTTCCAAACGACCCCCCCCCCTCTTTTCAGCAAAAGTCCGGTGTGTAAAGTCAATACGGGTCGACCTTTTTCTTTTGTTATACGAGCCTTTTTCAGCCCCCCCCCCTTTCAGCAAAAGTCCGGTGTGTAAAGTCAATACGGGTCGACCTTTTTCTTTTGTTACGAAAAGGACATTTTGGTAACACGCATGGGGTCCGTCCGTTCTCGGAGTGGGGGGGGGGGGGGGCGGGAATGGCACACGACACGAAGGCGAACTCTAGGCGAATTTAAGCCAAAATCTTGACAGGAGTTTGTGCGACATATGCAAATGTGTCGAAGATACCAATTCAGTGTGAATCTTTAATAACAACTCTCGCTAATTTCCTCACAATTCTGTATCTCCTGCTGGTCACGAGCTGTGGCAGTTAAGTGGGAACTACCTTTAGGGCCGACACTTGGGGGACGATGACTGCTATACCATCTCCCCTATACAGAGCATACCTGAACCCCTCCTCCCCCCTCGCAAAAAAGGGAGCTGATGCCAAATTGATAATGTATTTGATTCAACTTCTGATCAGTGTGTACGAAATACCCGCATTTTTAGACGGCCATGAACATTTTTATTATTCATGTTATTAGATATATTTGTGGCATTTACAATAAAGATCAGGGTACTGTTGATGGATCAATGTTTTTCCTCATTCATCTAGTCTGATTATAAAGTATGAATAACAATTAACTCGTTTATGTGAACGGTATGCACTAGTGTAATGAACGTTAATTAATCCAATGTTAAATCGAGACCTAGATCTACTAAACCTAAAAGTGTTGTTGAAGTGGAAAATGAAGCAAAATAATCATTACTGAATACTGTGGCCGGTGGGATAAATATCATCGCCTCGATGATCACGGGAGCTACATTTTCTTAGTGTAGATAGCAACACCGAGATTACTTCTGCGACGATAGCATGCCCCACCGCAAGAGAAGTGGGTATAATTGTTTGTTTAATACATGTAATATATGATAATATGTATATTGTACGAGATCTGACAAAATCTGTGATTCACTCAAACGTTATTATAAGTGCTATCTGTTTTGTTGGCTAGCCTTGTTGTTAAGCTCGCATGAAAAGATCCGATTAACAATTATTAAAAAAAAAAAATTAAATCATCAAACTTAAACTTAATTTCAACCTATTAGAATCGTATGTACGTGAGACATTTTTGTATGGAAGAGGCAACCTTGGGTTCTGGGAATATTGAATACTTATTCTTATATATATGTGTATATACCACACACATGTTTTGGGGTGTGTGGACACGTGAGCGTGTGTTTTGTGTTTGTATAATAACTAGATTCATACCGATACTTATGTCTCGTAATTCGAATTAAACTACATTTTGAGGTCTAACGTGTTCCGTTATTTTGCCTCTGTAAAGTCAATTTCTTTGAGTGAGAGAGAGAGAGAGAGAGAGAGATAAAGGGTGGGAGAGAGATAGAGTGAAAGAGAGAAAGAAAGAGACGGACAGACAGAGAGAAGAGAAGGTCTACAAAAGGGCTAAGAAAGAAAACATGTATGGGCACTGACTTTATTTTCCGACTCCACCTTCAGTTTACATTGAAAAGTATATAACTTCTGAAGAAGAAAAATTAGATTACCGTGTTGGTAGAAAACAAAAGCAACACAGAAAATATAAATCCCTGGTAAACCTGTTATCTTTAGAACAATATACAGAACTGTAATATCAAATTGAAAACACCATTATGCAAACAAAATAGAATTAGAGTAACAGAAGCGAATCATGTCAAATTAAATCTTAAAAAAATAAACATGTGAATGAATCCGATGAAAGCAATCTCTCTCTCTCTCTCTCTCTCTCTTACTCAATACAAGAAACATTACAATATCATCCTTTTCGCTCCCACCTTTCTCCCTTTCTCTCACTCAATACAAGAAACAGTAACATATTATCAAGTTCACCGCAACCTCTCTATCTCTCTGTTTCATTACAATAATTATTTATTCCTTTCTCAATACAATATTAACAAATTTACCTCTCTCTACAAACAATATTATCATGCTAAGCTTTCTCTTTCAGTACAATGACAATTTTCTATCTCTCTCTTTCTTTGTTTTCATTTTTTTTGTAATTACTAAAACAATTTTGTCAAAATACAACAATATATTAAATGCATATGAAACTGTTTTAGAATAAAACTAAGATTAGAAAGAAATGTTTATATCACACGTTGACGAATGAATATTTCAATCATTAGATGTATATGATCAGCAATCAATGATCTGAGACATAACAGATTTATTCATTGAAGCAAAACAGAGTTTGATCTATTCTACAGACGAGGGTATATCACTTACATATCATGTATATTATATTGAAGAAGTTAATTTTCATTGTATTAAGTCAAATGTGATATTTAACTACAATATGTTGAAACTTGTACAATTAAAGATAAAGTTGAGTTCTGGTCATGCGATTGCATTGTGAAAGAAAAGGTGTGGAATTGATCAGAAAAAGTTGATCATGTAGCATGTTTTTTGTTTACCAGAACTCAAGTTTATCTTTAATGTATTCGATTTTGTTTGTTGAGAGAAAAAGAACAATACCAACTCAAAAACTAAAACAATCGGGATAACATTAGAATCAGCTATTATTTTGGTACGCGTAGGAAAGGCACAGTAGGTCTTATTTCCAAAATTATTTCTTGTCACATTAATTTTTTCAAGATGCAAGTGTTTCAATGTTGGAAAAATGTGTTAATTTTATTCATAGCGTCGCTGTTTTCACGAAGTGACGGTAGTGAAAAAAAATTGCATTCACTTTGCGTGACGATTTTCCTCACTACCGTCACTTCGTGAAAACAAGGACGATAGATAAGCTAAACGATAGTAAGAGTGAATTTGTGGTTATAGGAACTCCACAACAGATCTAAAAAAATAAGCATTGAAAGTGTAAGAGTTGGATCCTTCAATGTGATACCCTCTGTTACAGCAAGGAATTTAGAAGTATACTTTGATACTGATTTGAACATGGAAACACATGTTGAAAATATATGCAAATTAACATACTATCTTCTGTAAAATCTCTGACGTATCCGCAAATATTTTGATCAAGAAAGTATGAAATTGGTTGTACATGCTCTTATCACAAGTAAGCATGATTATTGTAATGGGTTGCTGTTTGGAATGCCTGATTCTCTGATAGCTAAGTTACAAAGAGTCCAAAATGCATGTGCAAGACTTGTCTGTCGTCGGTCGTGGGCGTGTTTGACGATGGCGGACTTATCCCAGTCGCTGAGTCTGAAGCTGGTTCTGTGCTCCTTGAGTCTTGTTTCCAGATTTCTCCCCGTTTCACCAATGTAGACTTTTCCACATTCGCATGGTATTTTGTAGACTCCAGCTTTCTTGTGGTTTGGATGCTTATCTTTGTGAGAGTAGAGTATCGAATGGAGTTTGTTGGAGCAACTTTGTCGAACTTGGATGTCTGCAGCTTGAAGGATACGTTGAATCTTGTGATAGGCTTGACCGATATAGGGTAGAACAACAGTTTGTTTCGGTGGTGTAGCTGCGGATTGGTTCTCTTCAGGGATGGTGTTGGCTGCGGGCTTGCTGGCGGGAGTCCTGGACTTGATCTTATGTCTTGCTGGATTTCCTGGTCTAGATGGTCGGCATCGCTGAGTTGATGGGCTTGGCGAATGAGGGCGTTTGGGACTGATTGTAGTACGGATGGATGGTGGACGGATCTGTAGTGAAGATATCTATTGTTGTGTTGGAGTTTCCTGTAGACTTGGTGAGCGGGCTTGCCGGATGACAATTTGGTAAAGAGGACGTCTAGGAAAGGGATGCTGTTGTTTTGCTTGGTCTCCATGGTGAATTTGATGCTCGGGTGATGCTGGTTGTTGTGGGCGAGGAAGTGGTCTAAGTCACGTCTGCTATGTGGCCAAATGACGAATGTGTCGTCGACATATAGGAGCCAGAGAGAAGAGCGTTGTGAGAGAGTCTGAAGTGACGTTAATTGTTTCGAAGTGCTCCATGAAGATGTTGGCTATATCCGGTGAAAAAGGCGATCCCATGGCTGCGCCTTGACGTTGCTGGTAGTAATAATTGTCTCGCCATTTGAAGGAAGTTGAGGCAGAAGTACGTAGGTCGTGTATTTCATCCGGTGTCAGGGGAGTTCTGTCGGGGAGGTTGTCGTCAGCTTCGAGGCGTTGTTTGACGATTCGGCAGGATTCGGTGACAGGAACATTGGTGAAGAGAGATTCAACATCTAAACTGACCATGATGTCTGTATCGTGTATGGTGGTCTTGGAGAGTATGTCGACGAAATGCTTCATTTTAGTCAGCTCGAATTTTGCTTATATTCATAAGACCTTACTAAGCTAGTTGTCGACTATTATTAGGCAATAATACATAGTTAGTTAATACAATCGCACTAAAGACTTTTAAATAGTCATATATTTCGGTTTGGTAATATCATTTCCTGTTTGTATTTCAGACTATATCACGGAATCTTCTTCATCAAGTGATTTTCTGGACATGAGTAATATTGACTCGAGCGAAGGTAAAAACAGAATATTGATAATCACTGGAGAAAAAAATGATATTATTGGATAAATAACCAGATGCAAAATGCTTCGGATTCTCTGATCCGTGTGTGACAGCCACATCTTGAATGTGCTGGATTATAAATAATTGTTTAACACGAAGAAACATGTTCATTTCAGTCAACTCGAATTTTGCTCATATTCATTAGACCGTACTAAGCTAGTTGTCGACTGTTATTAGGCAATAATATAGTATTAATGACTGCTTTGAGAGAAATAGTTGTTTTTATACGCTCAAGGGAAGGTTAGAATTGTGCTATTGCCCCGAGGCGTGCCGAGGGCAATAGCCCAATTGTAACCTTCCCGAGAGCGTATAAAAACAACTATTTCTCTCAAAGCAGTCATTAATACTTTTATATGCCAAAAAAAAAAAAAAAAAAAAAACTTTTGTCGAAGATGGGATTCGATCTCTTGCGTGCCAAAGGTGATGTAACGAAAACCGCCGCCTTAAACCGCTCGGCTATCGCGCTCTGTTACCATACCCAGCATTTTTTTCTTATATATACATTAAAATGAATTGAAAACGGCTTCGCGTGGTGGAAGCTTCGCAGCTGCTCCATTAAACAGGCCCTTCTTTTACTTTTGCAATGCATATTGGCACGAATTTAGATCAAGATCTATCGGCAGATGTTGTTTTTTTGTTTTTGGAAGTTTATTTTCGTCTTAATGTCAATATGCAAGATAAAATTATCGGTAAGATCGATCGAGATTCAATTGTATTGAAATTATCGACCAATTCTTCGCACACGTACGGTATCCTCGATCGCTCAGACCATTTTTTAACATGTAAACCTATGGGGTAACCATGGAGACTGACCTATTTTCCCAATAACCATGGTTATTGGGATTTTGAACTGTTTTTTAACCATGGTTACCGGGAATTTTCGGGAACAGTTAAAGTTTATGAATGCAATTTCGACCAATCAGATTGCTGGATTACTTAAGTGAGGTATATAATACATAGTTAGTTAATACAATCGCACTAAAGACTTTTAAATAGTCATATATTTCGGTTTGGTAATATCATTTCCTGTTTGTATTTCAGACTATATCACGGAATCTTCTTCTTCTTCATCAAGTGATTTTCTGGACATGAGTAATATTGACTCGAGCGAAGGTAAAAACAGAAAATTGATAATCACTGGAGAAAAAAAATATGATATATTGGATAAATAACCAGATGCAAAATGCTTCGGATTCTCTGATCCGTGTGTGACAGCCACATCTTGAATGTGCTGGATTATAAATAATAGTTTAACACGAAGAAACATGTTCATTTCAGTCAGCTCGAATTTTGCTCATATTCTTAAGACCTTTCTAAGCTAAACATACAGTAGGCTTGCGGGTGCACCATGTGAGAGAGAGGGAGGATTGAGGAGTCCTGAAAAGGACTCTCGGTAATCGTTCTTGAGGGTGTGAAGTCCTGAAAAGGACTGTCGGTTTAGTCTTGAAAATGACTGTTGGTTATCATTCTTAACTTATATTTCTAAGGAGAGCTTGGAGAGGATGGGTGGCGGGAGTGGCTCGACGTTTCGAACAGGTTGACTATCCGTCGTCAGGAGTGGAGAATAGCTTGCGTGCGTGAGCTTAAGTCACCGGGGTGCGGACGTGGGGAAAATATACATGACCGTGTGGGCTTGAGTCATGGGGAGTGGACATGGGTGGTCTGCCTGTCCGTCTGCTTGTCCGTCTGGGCTGGAGTCTCCGGGTTGCGGACTTAGGAGAGGTTCGAATCCATGAGTGGGGTGTGCTGTGGGCGAGACGTTGTGTGTGTCCCCGACGTAGGCGGCGTTGTAGTCTGCTGTCGTCTGCTGTGCATTAGCTGTGAGGCTGGTGGCTGCTTAGAGGGTTCGGCGGGTGGAGTGGTTAATGTACAGGTGTCTGCGAGGGTGGTGAAGGCGGTGATGGAGGCGGTGGTAGAGGAGGAGTGACCGGGTACTTGTGTATGAGGGGTTTCCAGATGCCGTTGATGTATAATCTTGAGTCTTGGGGCACTGTATTGTGGCGGTGAATTTAGATGGCTTCTCGGATTCGGCTTGCATGCCAGATCTTCTTTATGGAGATGAGATGACTGTTATCCCATTCGATTGTGTGTTCGTGTTGCTGGGCTAGTTTGACGATGGCGGACTTATCCCAGTCGCTGCATGAGTCTGAAGCTGGTTCTGTGCTCCTTGAGTCTTGTTTCCAGATTTCTTCCCGTTTCACCAATGTAGACTTTCCCACATTCGCATGGTATTTTGAAGACTCCAGCTTTCTTGTGGTTTGGATGCTTATCTTTGTGGGAGTGGAGTATCGAATGGAGTTTGTTGGAGCAACTTTGTCGAACTTGGATGTCTGCTGCTTGAAGGATACGTTGAATCTTGTGATAGGCTTGACCGATATAGGGTAGAACAACAGTTTGTTTCGGTGGTGTAGCTGCGGTTGGTTCTCTTCAGGGATGGTGTTGGCTGCGGGCTTGCTGGCGGGAGTCCTGGACTTGATCTTATGTCTTGCTGGATTTCCTGGTCTAGATGGTCGGCATCGCTGAGTTGATGGGCTTGGCGGATGAGGGCGTTTGGGACTGATTGTAGTACGGATGGATGGTGGACGGATCTGTAGTGAAGATATCTATCGTTGTGTTGGAGTTTCCTGTAGACTTGGTGAGCGGGCTTGCCGGATGACAATTTGGTAAAGAGGACGTCTAGGAAGGGGATGCTGTTGTTTTGCTTGGTCTCCATGGTGAATTTGATGCTCGGGTGATGCTGGTTGTTGTGGGCGAGGAAGTGGTCTAAGTCACGTCTGCTATGTGGCCAAATGACGAATGTGTCGTCGACATATAGGAGCCAGAGAGAAGGGCGTTGTGGGAGAGTCTGAAGTGACGTTGTTTCGAAGTGCTTCATGAAGATGTTGGCTATATCCGGTGAAAAAGGCGATCCCATGGCTGCGCCTGGACGTTGCTGGTAGTAATAATTGTCTCGCCATTTGAAGGAAGTTTAGTTGAGGCAGAAGTACGTAAGGTCGTGTATTTCATCCGGTGTCAGGGGAGTTCTGTCGGGGATGTTGTCGTCAGCTTCGAGGCATTGTTTGACGATTCGGCAGGATTCGGTGACAGGAACATTGGTGAAGAGAGATTCAACATCTAAACTGACCATGATGTCTGTATCGTGTTTGGTGGTCTTGGAGAGTATGTCGACGAAATGCTTCATTTCAGTCAGCTCGAATTTTGCTTATATTCATAAGACCTTACTAAGCTAGTTGTCGACTATTATTAGGCAATAATACATAGTTTTTTTTTTAGCAGATGTTTCTGCATTTATTGATAAATCAAATATAAAACATTCAAATAACAATAATAGTATATAATATAATTGATTTACATCAAGAGTGACAACTTAATACACACAAAATAAAATATTAAAAAAAAAAAAAATTTAAAGCTTGAAAGTATGGAGGTAAGTAAAAATAATCAACATAAATGCAGAGGCCAACTATCATAAGCAAAGAAGCTTGAGGCGATAGCAGCCGGGAAGGGGGGGGGGGGGGTACATGGCGCTGTTTTTAGGAGAATGTAGGGGAATAGAGAGTCACATATAAAGATTTTGTTCAGAAAGTATCTGAATAAAAAGTGGAAAGAAATTAAGAAAAAAGAAAAAAGAAGAAAAATGTGCAAGTTTGTGCAAGTGGGTGTGTGCAGGTGAAGTAAGTGTTCGATTCGTATTGTTAATGAACTGGTCATCTAAAATTAATTTAAATAAACAATCAAAACCTCTGAGACCCTTATGATGTTTTTGAATATGTAGATATTAAATATTTTTTCATCGATGCTTTGAATGAATAAAGAGTTGCAGAGTGTTTAATATTGTCAGGTAAAGCATTCCAAATGTCTGGACCATGATGTCTTATCGATTTATAGGCCATAATAATTTTGGGGTTTGTTAAGTGGAAATCAGATGAGTGTCGTGTGGGATAAGAATGTATATCACTATTGTAAACAAAAATATTTCGAAATGCCAAAGGTATAGTATTTATCCAACATTTATACATAAAGATTGCAGTTTGAAAACTGTGAATGTCAGCGATTTTTAATGTTTTTAGTTTACAAAATATTGGATCAGTATGGGCTAAATAATGTGAATGTGTACAAAGACGAAGTGTTTTCTTTTGGAGACGATATATTAACATAATTTTCATCTTACTACTATTGCCACAAACTATGTTATAATAAGATATGTATGACAAAATGAAGGAATTGTAAAGCATAAATAGTGACTTTTGTGATAGATAATATTTTAATTTATATAAAATGCCTATGCTTCTCGAGACTAGCATGCAAATGTTGTTAATATGACTATTCCAAGTTAGGTTTGAATCAATCATTACACCTAAGAATTTTGTAACTTCTTTTTCAATTATGGGCATGTTATCTTTAAAAATATCATAATGAAGTACATGTTTAGAGTGTATGTTTTTGAAATAAATACAATTAGTCTTATTAATATTTAAAGAGAGTTTATTGGATTTGAACCAAGATGATAATTTATTTAGTTCTAAATTGAGGGTTGTAATAAGAATGTTTAAGTCTTTATGCGAATATAATACGTTGGTATCGTCTGCGAACAGAACATATGTGAGGAGTGGTGATGCATTAACAATATCATTCATATATACTAAAAACAGTAGGGGACCTAATATGGAGCCTTGTGGTACTCCGCATTCTATGGTGGAAATATTAGATGTTGTAGATTTAAACATAACATATTGATGTCTATTACGCAAATAGTCTTCAAACCAAGAAAGTACAATCCCTCTAACTCCATATGCTTTTAATTTATGTATTAATATACGATGGTCCATGGTATCGAATGCTTTCGATAAGTCCATAGTTAGTTAGTTAATACAATCGCACCAAAGACTTTTGAATAGTCATATATTTCGGTTTGGTAATATCGAATGCTTTCGATAAGTCCATAGTTAGTTAGTTAATACAATCGCACTAAAGACTTTTGAATAGTCATATATTTCGGTTTGGTAATATCGAATGCTTTCGATAAGTCCATAGTTAGTTAGTTAATACAATCGCACTAAAGACTTTTGAATAGTCATATATTTCGGTTTGGTAATATCGAATGCTTTCGATAAGTCCATAGTTAGTTAGTTAATACAATCGCACTAAAGACTTTTGAATAGTCATATATTTCGGTTTGGTAATATCATTTCCTGTTTGTATTTCAGACAATATCACGGAATCTTCTTCATCAAGTGATTTTCTGGACATGAGTAATATTGACTCGAGCGAAGGTAAAAAACAGAATATTGATAATCACTGGGGGAAAAATGATATATTGGATAAATAACCAGATGCAAAATGCTTCGGATTCTCTGATCCGTGTGTGACAGCCACATCTTGAATGAGCTGGATTATAAATAATAGTTTAACACGAAGAAACATGTTCATTTCAGTCAGCTCGAATTTTGCTCATATTCATAAGACCTTACTAAGCTAGTTGTCGACTATTATTAGGCAATAATACATAGTTAGTTAATACAATCGCACTAAAGACTTTTGAATAGTCATATATTTCGGTTTGGTAATATCATTTCCTGTTTGTATTTCAGACTATATCACGGACTCTTCTTCTTCTTCATCAAGTGATTTTCTGGACATGAGTAATATTGACTCGAGCGAAGGTAAAAACAGAATATTGATAATCACTGGAGAAAAAAATGATATATTGGATAAATAACCAGATGCAAAATGCTTCGGATTCTCTGATCCGTGTGTGACAGCCACATCTTGAATGTGCTGGATTATAAATAATAGTTTAACACGAAGAAACATGTTCATTTCAGTCAGCTCGAATTTTGCTCATATTCTTAAGACCTTACTAAGCTAAATATACAGTAGGCTTGCGGGCGCACCATGTAAGAGAGAAGCTTCGAGGCGTTGTGTGACGATTCGGCAGGATTCGGTGACAGAAACATTGGTGAAGAGAGATTTAACATCTAAACTGACCATGATGTCTGTATCGTGTATGGTGGTCTTGGAGAGTATGTCGACGAAATGGTTCATTTCAGTCAGCTTGAATTTTGCTCATATTCATAAGACCGTAGTAAGCTAGTTGCCGACTAAATACATAGGCAATAATACATAGTTAGTTGACAACTAAAAATAGGCCCAGCTTGATATATCATACATTAGCCTACTCAGCTTGTATTTCATACTAATCAAATAATCATGTTGATTGATATGATTAGACCTACATTGATTATGTTAATCTGTAAAATGGTGAATATCGACCAAATGTATCAACTAATATTGCATATCATTTGTTTTTATTACTCAGTATCATATTTCGTATTACAATAAATGACGTAGCGCCAGTAGTCTTGATAAACCAGTGCCTCCGAAGCAATAAGACTAGAAGTCAGTAACAGATCTGGTCATTGTTTGTCCATTGTGATTAACATGAGAACAACATTTTCATAACGTGTGATACACCTTTCATAAAGAAAGGTTACCCTATAAACGATAAATCGTATGAATAATCACGATATCTTCTATACCGTTTATTTTCACAGAAAATATGGATTCATATCAGTATGCAGATAACACATGCTTGGCAGAATCATGTTTTGGTGGCGAGGAAACGACTGTATGTAGATGCGATGATATGTGTCAATTCTTTGGTGATTGCTGTCCAGACTACCCTCTAACAATTTTCAACGAGACAGGATCAAACGAGACTCTATCAGACGAGATTCAATCAAACAAGGCTTTACCAAACGAGACGCTATTAGACCTTGACGTATGGGAATGTATCGTTGATTCTTTCCTTCCTCAATTCGACCCACGCCTCGGACATGGATACAGGATGATTGCTAGGTGCCCATCAGGATGGTCTTTAGAGGAGGATGTCAATCGAAACTGTGAAGAGGTTTCTCCCAATGCAACTATAGATGTTCTTTATATCTACCAGGACACGTACTTCAGAAACCTAGATTGTGCTTCTTGCCATGAGTATGAAGAAAGTTCGTTGACAGCTGTTGTCATTTCAGCAGACCAACAATGTTGGTGGGGAGATAATTATACTCTTGAATGCATGAAACTAATGCCCACATCACAGTCCAACGTTTCGCTGAATATCAGCGGATCTAATATCATGCCTTCGGTTCGAACCATTCCCAAACCTCGACTTTGTCTCGTGAATACATCGGGAAGTTGTCCGAACGGGACAGACGAAGAGGTAGCCCGCGAGTGTCAGTATTATTACAAACCATTCATTGTTGAAGGTGTTGTAAGTAAGCATCCTGCATGCAGTTATTGCAATGGAGGTTCCTTGATATGTATCGATGAAGTGATTACAGTACCATTAGAAGGCGCAATTGATATTTTTCGTATTGACTACCCCGACCCAATAATACAATCACAATGTATAGACGGATTCGAGTTGGATGACAATGGTAACTGCGCTCCGATATCATCTGATTGGCCCGTCTGTCAATCCAAACATTTTGGGGTCAAACAAAATAACGGATCTGAAGAGTGTTTAAAAGAGATGGTTTGTTTCAGGGAGGTGACCATAGATAATACCACACTAACTTTAACAGCTCCGCCACCTTGTCTAGTTAGGTCTTCAACAGACGTGGTTAATAATGCCATCACATTCAGTTTGATTTACACGGATGGCATGAACCCATCTCTTGATATAATCCAGAGCGATATCATACATCGAATTAAAACTCCTAGCCGCGACCAATGTAAAGACATGGTAATATCAGCTAGTCAGTCCTGTTTTGTCGAAGACAACCCTGGAAACATAACACATCGTTGTCCCGAGGAAATGTTTGTCGGACACAATTTTGATTTTACGGCTTCTCTTAGCAACAACGAGTCTTTTATTTTCTTCAATGGAACTTATATTCGACCAAAATGGTGGAGTAATATCACCAACATGCAGTTCAGCAGTGCCACCGTCTCATCAGAGTATCAGTTTGTGGTGTGTGGGACCGAGATTGCTCTCCAAACCTGCTCTTTCTTCACGGTTTCCAATGATTCCTTAGAATGGGACTATCAAGAAAACCAGTCTGTTATTCTGTATCAAGGTCAGATGTACGACATAGAGGACATTCTGATTCATCCCGATGGTTCCATAAGCATCTGCTATAGTGATCAGGTCACACCCATAAGTAGAAGGTCATTGATGATCATAGGCCATGTTCTATTTGCCGTATCATCAGTTTGTCTTTTCGCTACGTTAATAACTTACATTTCCTTCTCTACCTTGCGGAATCGTCAGGGTGTCTCCATAATGAATTTCATTGTTGCCTTGTTCCTTGGACAAATCTTTCTTCAGTACATACGTCTTTCAGTCTCCCAGTTTAGAATACCTTCTATAGTTGTTGCTGCGTTATCCCACTTCTTCTTCCTTGCTTCGTTTGTTTGGACGACTATCCTTGCTTGGGACCTGAGTCGAAGCTTTGCAGCAAACAAGATAAAATCATTTTCATCTGGCTCATTTGGTCGTAAGATGGTGGCTTTTCTTGTTATTGGATGGGGCACTCCTCTCGTCTTTGTCTCGATCACTTTGGTCCTTCAGTTCGGAGGATTCCAGAATGGTCCTTTCTTGGAATACGATAGTAATACATGCTGGCTTGCCAAACTATCTAGCATAGTAATGTTCTTTGTTCCAATGTCTGTATGTCTTCTATCCAATCTCGTGTTTTTTATCATCACGGTACATGGAATTCATTCTACCAAAAAAACAACATCGGTGCTAAAACCTGGCCAGGAATCACAATTCAAACAATTGGCTGTTGAACTCAGAATATATGTCAAGGTAGGTTTCGGAGAAATGTTATTAGTATTATTATCATTATTATCATTTAATATTCAAGAGTAATTTTCCAGCAACATTCACACCTGTCCATTTTTTTTAGCCTTCCTACAATATTTGCTTTATAGGCGATACGACGCATCAAAAGTTTTATCATCAGAACTAAGAATTAATGTCACATTTTAGTAAAATTTTACTGACTTATTCTACTGCTCGAACGTTTGGGAAAATGTATGTGTCCCTATTTATCATGAAACAAACTATGCTTTAGTGGGTATGAACTCTCCTTTAGACATGCTTTCTCTCGATCTCTCTTCCTTCTCGTCATTTGTAAATAGATCTCAGCTCTTCTTGGATTCGCCTGGTTATTTGGGTTCTTAGCTATGGTCATCGATGTCCCCTTCATGGACTATCTCTTCGTCATCATCATCAGTCTCCAAGGCGTCTTCATTATTATTTCATTTGGTGCCAACAAACGAGTGAAGAAACTCTGGCGAACATCCATGGAGAACTCAACGCTGTGGACGACTCTTTCTCGAAGAGAGTATTCAAGCGGTCGTAGTAATACTGGAACAAAAGATGGACGCACACAATGTAGTGAGAAACAGTAGACACTATAAATATAAATGGAAGGAAGAAAGAGTAGATACTGACCATAAGTTGCAAAGGGGAGGGGGTAGTAAAACGGCCGTCGCAATTCCTACTCGTCAACAGAGAGAGAGAGATTAAGTGAAGGGGTGGGGTGAAGATGTCATCTATTAAAGGGATGATTGAGTGTTGGCATAGAGGGGCCCACACATAATATTTTTTGTGTGAGATAACGAAAAACCGAGTGTCAAATTCGGAAGAGCATGCAATTTAAATGAAAAATCATAAATAATAAATAAATAAATCCATAAATGTAACCATTTTTGGGGCCCCCACAAATATTCAATAATTTTGAACCAGCCGTTGAAAGATCGAAATAGCACCTAATACGTTTTATTCCAGCCAATGACAATGTTGGCTTTTTCGTGTTAGGTTATAATATACACAACCAGCCGGCCCGGGTATTTTTATGATCATTAAATTGTCAAATTAACGGTCACCGTATTTTTTTTTAAAGCGGAGCTGAATTGGTTTGATCGGATTTAATCTAAATGTCACACATTTTGGGCTCTAAAATTACCTTCATAGCAATTTTAGGTCCCAAAAGGCCACCTGAAATGTCATAAATAGGAATAAGAGCAATAACCGTGCACTTCGAAGAGCCCATATCGACAAATTCGTATAGCATTCTCGAGGAAGTTTCCAAAATATCAATTACCTCGCGTGAATAGCAGGTCCCTTTTATCGTGTCGCTGGAATTTTGAGCATGGTCTCAAATTCGTGCTACAACTCTTCTCTCAAAATAGTCACAGTCGTCGTGTGTGTCTCGAAACGGTCCCGAATACTTCTCAAAAGGTCATTTCGTACTGTAACGAAATGTATGCACATGACTCTTTAAAGCGCCTCGATCCGAATCATTTCATCCACGTGTTACGAATAAATGTATCTCAATAGTCAGGGTTCCAATTGCATGCATTAGTTGTTGCTAGGTAGAATAAACATTATTACTTGCTCTACCTAACAACACGTAATATATGCAATTAGCATTCTGACTGTAATTGAAATGCAATTATTCGTAACAGTATAAATAATTATCTATGATACCTTCAGGATTACATTCAGGTAGACTATTAACATATATTGAAAATAAAAGGAGACCAAGAATTTAAACTTGTGGCACACCAAATTTGATGGTTGATGAATGCGACTTGGCTCCTTTGAATTGAGTCACTTGTTGTCGATCACCTAAATATGATTTTAACCAATAAATAGTCCTATTACTACAACCTACACAAGCTAGTTTATTTAAAAGTAGCTCATGGTCACGGTAACAAAAGCCTTCCGAAGACCTATATGAAGGCAAATATTCATCGACCATTGATTTACCAGTTTTGCAAGGGCAGTAGCTGTTGAATGTTTAGGTCTAAAACCAGACTGATTAGGGTGTTAACATTTATTCTCGTCCAAGAATGTATGTTGTTTACTATCTATGTTATTTGCAATCACTTGGGGATGAGTTTCATTTTTATATGCCCTGCCTTTCGTTCAGACAGAAACTTGTTCATCGATAAATATTTTATTGCAAAACCAAATACACTGAAATATATCAGATTTTTATAAAACTCCAATAATGTACAAACACGTTAACAATACGTTTATTAAAATTCTGTCGAAAAATAATGCCTCGTTTTCATTAAGTTCAATATTAAAGGTAAAGACCAGTAATGGTCATGCGATTGCATTGTGAAAGAAACGTTGTGGAATCGATCAGAAAAGGTTGATCATCTAGCATCTAGCATCTGCAAGGTTCTGGAATCATCAAAATGATAAGAAATTTGGCCCATTCTTCGTAAAGTTACAAGCACTATACACAGAAAGATGTATATGGGACTACCCTATCTCTCTCACACGACCATGAGAGAGATAAATTTACCAAATATATGAATTAGTAGGCGGTTTCCCGTCAAATTTTTTATCATCATGTATTAGTCAAAACATATTCTTTCACATGATTGGTAATGAGAGCTTCCATTTCATTTTTGAAATTGGGGCGTTACCAATACTGGTCTTTACCTTTAACTTCGTTTCTCGTTGAATAAAGCGTCTATTATCTTTCACCGAATGCAAAATATTGTACCATTGCACTCAAACACATTCACTATCTGTATAATGATTCAACTTGGGTTCAGTTTGTACAAGTACCCGCGTTTTTTAGACGGCCATAAACATTTTATTATTCATGTGATATAAGATATGTATGTGACATTTGCAATAAAGTTTTAAGGTTCTGTTGGTGGATAAATGTCATTCATCTCGCTTGGTTATAAAATAGGAATAATAATCAACTAGTTTAATATGTGAACTGTATGTACTAGTGGCTTGAACATTAATTAATCCAATGTTAGATCGACACTTAGATCTACTAGACCTAAAAGTGTTGTCAAAGTGGAATAAAGCAAATAATCATTACTCACTACCGTGGCCGTTGAGCTATTTATCATCGCCTCAGTGATCTCGGGAGCTACACTTTCTTATAGTGAAGATATTAATCCCGTGATTACTCCTGCGATGATAGTCCATCGCCAGAGAAGTGGATTTAATTGTTTGTTTAATATAATAGTATGCACATTTAACGAGATCAGACAACATTTGTGATTCACTAAAACGTTATATGGGGTACCTTGGGGCACATTTGTCTTATTGATTAACCTTGTTGGGAATCTTGCATGAAAAGATCCGATTAAACAATTGAAGAAGAAAAATAACAACAACAGAAAAAACATTAAAACATAACAAGTTTTATATGGAAGAGCAACCCTGGCCGGGGTTCTGGGAATATTGAGTACTTGTTCTTATATATAAGTATATAAACCACATACATATATGTGTGTGGGGGGGGGGGGGGGAGGGGATGTGCAGATGTGAGTGTTGTGTTTTTTTAGTATTATGATTAGATTCATACTGATACTTATGTCTTGTAATTAGAATTAAACTACATTAATCTTGAGGTCTAATGTGTTCCGTGTCTTTATTTTGCATCTTCATAGTATGTGTGTGCGTGCGTGTGTGTGTGTGTGTGTGTGAGAGAGAGAGAGGGAGAGAGAGGGGGAATGAGAGAGAGAGAGGGGGAGGTATAGGGGATACAGAGAGAGAGGACCGAAAGAGAGAGAGAGAGAGAGAGAGAGAGAGAGGGAGGCATAGGGGATACAGAGGTAGAGGACCGAAAGAGAGAGAGAGAGGGGGGAGGCATAGGGTATACAAAGGTAGAGGACCGAAAGAGAGAGAGAGAGGGGGGAGGCATAGGGTATACAAAGGTAGAGGACCGAAAGAGAGAGAGAGAGGGAGGCATAGGGGATACAGAGATAGAGGACCGAAAAAGAGGGAGGCATAGGGGATACAGAGATAGAGGACCGAAAGAGAGAGAGAGAGAGAGAGAGAGAGAGAGAGGGGGGAGGCATAGGGGATACAGAGATAGAGGACCGAAAGAGAGAGAGAGAGAGAGAGAGAGAGAGAGGGGAGGCATAGGGGATACAGAGGTAGAGGACCGAAAGAGAGAGAGAGAGGGAGGCATAGGGGATACAGAGATAGAGGACCGAAAGAGAGAGACAGAGAGAGAGAGAGAGAGGGGGGAGGCATAGGGGAAACAGAGGTAGAGGACCGAAAGAGAGAGAGAGAGGGAGGCATAGGGGATACAGAGATAGAGGACCGAAAGAGAGAGAGAGAGAGAGAGAGAGAGGGGGGAGGCATAGGGTATACAAAGGTAGAGGACCGAAAGAGAGAGAGAGAGAGAGGGAGGCATAGGGAATACAGAGATAGAGGACCGAAAAAGAGGGAGGCATAGGGGATACAGAGATAGAGGACCGAAAGAGAGAGAGAGAGAGAGAGAGAGGGGGGAGGCATAGGGGAAACAGAGGTAGAGGACCGAAAGAGAGAGAGAGAGGGAGGCATAGGGGATACAGAGATAGAGGACCGAAAGAGAGAGAGAGAGAGAGAGAGAGAGAGGGAGGCATAGGGGATACAGAGATAGAGGACCGAAAGAGAGAGAGAGAGAGAGAGAGAGAGGGAGGCATAGGGGATACAGAGATAGAGGACCGAAAGAGAGAGAGAGAGAGAGAGGGGGGGGGGGGGGAGGCATAGGGTATACAAAGGTAGAGGACCGAAAGAGAGAGAGAGAGGGAGGCATAGGGGATACAGAGATAGAGGACCGAAAAAGAGTGAGGCATAGGGGATACAGAGATAGAGGACCGAAAGAGAGAAAGAGAGAGAGAGAGAGAGAGGGGGAGGCATAGGGGAAACAGAGGTAGAGGACCGAAAAAGAGGGAGGCATAGGGGATACAGAGATAGAGGACCGAAAGAGAGAGAGAGAGAGGGGGGGGGGGGGGGGGGGGGGCATAGGGGATACAGAGATAGAGGACCGAAAAAGAGGGAGGCATAGGGGATACAGAGATAGAGGACCGAAAGAGAGAGAGAGAGAGAGAGAGAGAGAGGGGGGAGGCATAGGGGATACAGAGGTAGAGGACCGAAAGAGAGAGAGAGAGAGGGTTTTCCCATGTAAACTTGTTGCCAATTTTTGGTAAAGTTGTTGCCTGTGAATGGTAAAGTTGTTGCAAAAATGGTAAATGTGTTGCTTTTTTTACCGATTTGGTAAAGTTGTTGCCCAAAGCAACAACTTTCCATATGAAAATTGGTAAATGTGTTGTCATCACCATTGACAATACACACGAGCCTGCTCCTGCGTGTATTATCGCATAGACTTTAAAAGAGGCTACCAAGGCGCTTGATGGATGCGCATGCTGCATGCATGGAGTCCTACATATATACATGTATGTACAGTTTGACAGAATGATGGTGTTATGGGTGAGTAATTATACTTGTTGCCTTATCATCTTTGTTGTATTGATTATCTTGACTAATTGATTGCCACTGTGACTGTGACTGTGCTGTCGTAGAACGGTTAGTTATAACACTAGTAACAGTAAGATCAAGTAATGTGTACAACTACAAGTCAATGTTAATTAAATCAGGGTAGGCCTAGCCGCCTACATACATTATTGTATGTATCTTCAATAAATTGGCCCTAGGCCTACATCATGTACATGATGTACATGTCAGATCATGCAGGTACTAATATACTATAAATACTAGTACTATAACTGTTGTTTAGTGTTACTGTGTTGTTTGATTTGGACTAGTGTAATGTTAGGTTTGTATATACTGTAGTATCTGTAGAGGGTCTAGACAAGGACAGGTACCTAATTTATAGAATGTTATTAAGAAGAAATCACTGGGGGAACGAATAGCTAGCAGCTACATCATTAGACGGGGTCCAGACAACTCGCCACAAAGACATCTCAACCCTGGACAACTCGACACAATACCCTGGACATCTCGCCACAATACTCTGGACAACTCGCCATGGTCGAGTTGTCCAGGGTATTGTGGCGAGATGTCCAGGGTATTGTGTCGAGTTTTCAAAGGGCGAGCTGTCTTTAGGGCGAGTTGTCTGGGATTACTATAGGCTAGATCTACATAACATTAATACTGATTTAGTCTTATTTCAGTAATTATATTCACATACTACAACCCTTGAAAATGTTTCCATCATGTCATAAATCCCGAACATATGCACTGGCGTAGCTAGAGTCAGAAGTTGAGGGGGGACTAGCTGGCATCATACGGGGGCACAGGTCTAGTCAGAAAATTGAATGCAAATTTACGATCAGGGGGGAAGGGGTCTAATCGTCTTCTTTTATCTTCCTTTTCCTTTCCCCTTTTTTTTCTCTCTTTTTCTTTTTTCTTTCCCTTTTTTTCATTATTCGATCGGGGGGGGGGGGGGGGGGGAGGGCCTCAATCGCCTACATGTATGTATTCTAATAATAGATGCACAGACAAAGGGCTCCCCATCATACAACTACAAGACTGAAGCTTTGGTCGAGTGGGGGGGGGGGGGGGGGGTCCATGGCAGTTTCTAAGGTTAAAAACTAATTTTTAAAAAGCCAACCAATCTTGTGTTTTCAGCTAATTTCTTTCACAGTACTGGTACTTTGGTTTGTTATACATCCTGATGTGGATAGTTGTGAAATTTAGAACGATAAATATCAACAATTCAAATTTTCAAGTCCATATTGTTTTGATGCTCGTGTATGGGCAAGTCCAAGGTATTTGGTAATTTTGTGTCATATGTGTTTCATAAGTTATTCTGTAAATATTGAATCAGAATCAAATTAGTCTTTGCTTGGGTAAGCAGAGCAAGTACGTTTTGAAAAGACTTTACATTTTTACATTTTAAAAACTGTATTTTTCCACTATTTGTTAGTCGCTTCTAAGAATGAAATTTCAAATCAACCCCCAAAAAAGTGAAAAACTTCCCAAAACTAATTGTGGGGGAGGGGGCAGAGGGCCAATTGGCTCTGCTGGTTAATATAGCAGCCCTTTTACGTACCCCTTGTTTTGCAGGGGTGATCTACAGGGGTAACCTCGCTATTCATAAAACGGAAAAGGGGTCACTATTCATAAAGGCATGATTATTTATAAGGACCGCTATTCATAATGTGAGATGAGGGCAGCTATTCATAATTCACATTAAGGGTCATTACATAGTATACAAATAATGAATGGTTATGAGTTCAATAGTGCGAATATGTTCATGAGTTGAAAGATTAACATTCTATTCAACGAGGCGTCAGCCGAGTTGAATAGAATTAACGTTAATCTTTCAACGAATGAAAATATTTGCACTATTAAACGAATGAAAAACATTCATTATTTGTTTTATACAACATCGAAGAAGACCTAATAGAACGTTAATCAACAAATTATGCTTTACTCCTTATAAAGATAAATTAAAGTTCGAGTCAAGCCTTCTCGATTACATGCAGATTGCCTTCGCGTCAGATACACGCAGGGATACGCGCACTATTCATAACACGGGAACAGGGTTGCTATTCATAATACTAGAAGAGGGTCGCTATTCAATTCTATGAGAAGAGGGTTGCTATCCATAATACGAGAAGAGGGTCGCTATTCAATTCTATGAGAAGAGGGTTGCTATTCATAATACGAGAAGAGGTCGCTATTCAATTCTATGAGAAGGGGTTGCTATTCATAATACTAGAAGAGGGTCGCTATTCAATTCTATGAGAAGAGGGTTGCTATTTATAATACTAGAAGAGGGTCGCTATTCAATTCTATGAGAAGAGGGTTGCTATTCATAATACGAGAAGAGGTCGCTATTCAATTCTATGAGAAGGGGTTGCTATTCATAATACGAGAAGAGGGTCGCTATTCAATTCTACATGTATGAGAAGAGGGTTGCTATTCATAATACGAGAAGAGGGTCGCTATTCAATTATATGAGAAGAGGGTTGCTACATGTATTCATAAACATGAGGAAGGTGCGCTATTTATAATACGAGGAGAGGGTCGCTATTCATAATATGAGAAGAGGGTCGCTATTCATAATATGAGAAGAGGGTCGCTATTCATAATATGAGAAGAGGGTGGCTATTCATAATACAAGAAGAGGGTGGCTATTCATAATACGAGAAGAGGGTAACTATTCATAATATGAGAAGAGGGTCGCTATTCATAATACAAGAAGAGGGTGGCTATTCATAATACGAGAAGAGGGTAACTATTCATAATATGAGAAGAGGGTCGCTACTCATAATACAAGAAGAGGGTGGCTATTCATAATACGAGAAGAGGGTAACTACCCATAAGGACCAAGAAGAGGGTCGATATTCAATTCTATGAGAAGAGGGTTGCTATTCATAAACATGAGGAAGGGGCGCTATTTATTTGTATTGAGGGTCCGTACCCATAAGGACCGAGAAGAGGGTCGCTATTCATAAAACAAGAAGAGGGTCGCTACTCATAATACGAGAAGAGGGTCGCTACCCATAAGGACAGAGAATAGGGTTGCTATTCATAATACAAAAAGAGGGTCGCTATTCAATTCTATGAGAAGAGGGTTGCTATTTATAAACATGAGGAAGGGGCGCTATTCATAATTTGATTTGAGGGTCACTATTCATAATACGAGAAGAGGGTGGCGATTTATAATACGAGATTATCAAGATTTTTAGCCAAATAAGATATGATTTTGTGACCGTCATGCCATATGCAATCAGTGCTGGCGTCCCCTGTATTATGTCTTTCTTTAAAGGTAAAGACCAGTAATGGTCATGCGATTGCATTGTGAAAGAAACGTTGTGGAATCGATCAGAAAAGGTTGATCATCTAGCATCTAGCATCTGCAAGGTTCTGGAATCATCAAAATGATAGGAAATTTGGCCCATTCTTCGTAAAGTTACAAGCACTATACACAGAAAGATGTATATGGGACTACCCTTTATCTCTCACCAGACCATGAGAGAAACAAATTTACCAAATATATGAATTAGTAGGCGGTTTCCCGGCAAATTTTTTATCATCATGTATTAGTCAAAACATATTCTTTCACATGATTGGTAATGAGAGCTTCCATTTCATTTTTTGAAATTGGGGCGTTTCCAATACTGGTCTTTACCTTTAAAAGTATATATTACCTTTTATCTTTGATAATTATATAGAGACATCCTCATAACCTAGCTAATATATTTGCCCCACTTCTGTGATGACAAAAATAAAGTAAAGCATAACAACTTATCCTATCATAATTTGTCCCCATTGTGAGAAATCTTGCCCCACCACTCTGCCCCTTACTGATCTTATCCTGGCTACGCCACTGAGACATTAAGTAGAACAAGCAGGCCCATGCTATTTTAGAAACTAGTAATTGTTTATACAGCAATGTTTTAGTAGGAAATGGTTTTTAATAGGACCTATGGACGTACAAATTATATAGCCTTAGCCATATGTCATATCCAGTGCCAAAAGTCAAGGACAGGCACCCAGAAGCTTTTCAATTTTCGCCAATGTAGAGTTTCAAGATTTTCAATACATACACCTGTACCTCAGGATACTAGTACCGGTAATCATACTAATTAACCTAACTCTATTCATCCACAATCTTGATTTCCTGAAACTTTCCTAACACCAAAAACATTAGGAGTTGGACTGGACCAGAAGCTAAGTAATTCCCTGTAGAGAGGCGGGGAGGGGGGGGGGGGCACTTTGATATTGTGTTTTGTTTGGGGAAAAGGGGGCTTGAACACTTTTGGACCTTTGAGGTTTTTCGCAGTAATGCAATCTGAATATAAACCAAACATTTACTGTCTTTTTTTGTTGGGTGGGGGTGGTGATGATGATGGGTAAGGAGGTCTGATATAAGGTCTAGTTCAACAACAACAACAACAAAAATATGTGAGAAATTTGGTTATGTTATTATTTTGGGGGTGGGATATCTAGCCCTTGTAGCAACAAGGGGGCAGGATATAATGATAAATACAGAACAAAAACAGGAAAAATATGGAATGTAAATACAAATATGCGTGCAGGTTCAGAAAAAGTTTAACATTAATCAATTTGAGACATGATAAATTCAAAGCAAACACGGAAAATACACGCAATAATTAATCAAATCCATTTCTGCATGCATTCTGGTTCACACACGATATATAAAGAATCAATAACTTTAAACAGCCAAACCAAAATATAAAATTACAATAAAGTGAACAAACCAAACGAGGTCGACATAAATTGTCATGAAACAAGATAGATAATTGCAGAACAAACACATCATTACATATGAAATATCCCCAGCCCCCTGCCCTTTATGCCAATGATGACAACTCGGACATTCAGATGTCAGACATTTATATTTATTTCGGGGGGCTGATTGATGATTGGGGGCCCGGGATGATGGGTTGTTTAGATTACTGGGGCATGCCTTTTTTCTTTAATTGTTCAGAAATGTATGTTTTCAATATAAGTTTTCAACAAATATTCAGGGCCATGAGCCGCCCCCTCCCCCATAGCTTTACCATAGCCGTGGGGGTGTCCCCCATCCAATATTTCCCTTTCTTATTATCATTCTGTCTGCTTATTTAATTTTTATGAATAGCGACCCTCTTTCCATATTATGAATAGCCACCCTCTTCTCGTATTATGACCAGCGACCCTCTTCTCGTATTATGAATAGCGACTCCCTTCTTCGATTATGAATAGTGGTCCTTACGAATAATGACTCTCTTCTCGTATTATGAATAGTGACCCTCATTCCACATTATGAATAGCGACTGTCTTCCCGCATTATGAATAGTGACTCTTTTCTTGTATTATGAATAGGGACCCTTAGGAATAACGACAAAAATTTTGTATTATGAAATGCGACCCTATTCTTAGATAATGTTAATTATGGATACAAGAACTCTATTTCAAGTCAGGAGAAAACAAGTTGAAGATGCTATAGAGAACATAGAAAATAGAGAACTTCTAAAGAAAGTGATATACTATTTTTGTTTTGTTTTAGCTAATGAAATAAGAAGAAATGATAAAGACACTACTCTATAGAGCAATGACAAAAGGAAAGGATTATAAATAATTAAAGGCAAAGCAGTGAAAAATTTAGAAGAAAGAAAAGAAACTTCAAGAAAACTTGCTCTAAAAGATATATGTATAAGAAAACTTACTCTAAATGAAACTACCAGAAAACTTACCGGTACTCTAAAAGATAGTGATCAACATTTGAGATGAAAAATACAGTATCATGTAACCTGTAAAACTTGCAGTAATAACCAGGATTTGTTATGTTGTATAATACAAGTCTACTGTTATTACTTTATGCATGACTTTTCAGTTGCCCAAAATAACACTGTAGCTCTTAAGTTTATTGTTCTCACAAATATGGCAACTAATGATGAATATTTGAACTGGTTTTTCATAGCAGAGGGACTGTTAATGGATTTATGTTTTTAGTGTATACCATATACAATAGTTTTGTTGGTTATCAATTTATTTCATTACTATCAGATCAGTTTGGTGAAAACATCCCTCTTTTTAATCCAAGCTTCAAAGAAGGTGAAACAAAATTACTGAATGTCACAGTTCAAAACCTCTTTTATATACATTGCGTCCCAGAAAAAACGAAACCGAGAATTATCAATATTTAAAAAAAATTGAAAGATATTGAGAATTTAGATATCAAATTAGGTGCAGATATAGATAATACTGAGCTTCTTGACAAAAAATAATGAAAAAAAATGATGAAACCCAAGGTTTTATTGTTCGTTCTCTAATCCAATGGACTGAAGAAGAGTTCCAGATATTTTTGTAATTTATAAAACAGAGTTGTAGAAAAGAAGAGTATATTTAGATTAGAGAATGATAGTAATGACATTATTGTAAATCAACAAACGATTTTGGGAGAAATTCATTCATTTTATCAAGCCCTGTATAAGAGAAGATGCAATGATAATAATTTGGATGGTATAATGGTTAATTTCTTAGATTCCATTGAACTTCCTCAATTAAATGAAGTTCATAAAGACTTTCTTGAAAAACACATTACTAAGCAAAAATTGTTGGAGACACTTAATTCAATGAGTCATAACAAATCACCATCACTGGACAGTTTACCTGTGGAGTTTTATATAGTTTTTTGGAAAGACCTTTCTGATATGCTTTTAAACTTGTGTAAATTTTCTTCTCTGCAGGATGGACTAATGTCTACCTCTCAAAAGAATGGAGTTATTACTTTGATTCCTGAAAAAGATAGAGATACTTCCTATCTACCCAAATTTAGACCTATTTCCTTATTAACAGTAGACTACAAGATTTTAGCCAAAACTTTAGCAAACCGTTTGAAAAAATGTCTGTCATACTTGATTCACCCTGACCAATCTTTTTTTTTAAAGGGTAGGAATATTGGAAACAATTTCTGGTTGATAACAGATTTAAATTGAATCTTATACAGACTCAAAGAAAATTCCAGGTGCAATTGTTCTGCTTGACATTCAGACAGCTTTTGACAGTGTTTCTCATCAGTTCCTTCTTGGTGTATTACAGCATTTAATTTCAGTAATAAATTCATTAACTGGATATAAATGTTTTATTCTGGTCAAAAAAGTTATGTATGTAATTATGGAAATTTGATAAATTCTATTAACATGAGAAAATGATATTTTTCAAGGAAGTCCCATATCTCCATACTTGTTTTTATTAGTTATTGAAACTATGGCTCTTACTATTAGACAAAACTTTCAAAGCGAAGGAGTACCAGTTGAAAATAATATATATCTTTATAAATGTAATGCTTCCTGGGAGAAATTTAAATTGTTTAAACAAATTGCTGGCTAACACCCAGTAAATAAAGATTGGTTGATTGATCTGTAATTAAAAAACAAGTCAGAAAAAATCTTGGAACTAGTGGGATTTGAACCTGCATCTACTGGGTGTAAGCCAACAATTTGTTTAAACAATTGAAAATATAATAATAATGTAATAATAGTGTAAACTTATAGAGCCCACACACCGTCCAGGGACGCTCATGCCTCTAGCAATACATAACAATATCTTTGTTAGCAGATGATTCCACATCTTTTATTAATGGCTCAGTTACCTCCTTTAGATGATTGTTTGACACTATTGGTAATTTTTCTGATAGCTCTGGTTGTAAGCTCAATATATCTAATTCAGAAGCAATATGGATTGGTTCTAAGAAAGGCTCTTATGCATTTCCTTAACTGTTAAAAGTGGAATAACTCTACTTTAAAAACTTTAGGTGTCCATTTTTCTTTGAATTTAAATCAACTATATGAACTTAATCATAGGACCAAACTCAAATCCATTAAAAAGACTTTAAAGTGCTGGCTGGTAGAATCTTATCCCTCGTTGGGAAGTTCTGTGTTGTAAAGACCCTATTGTTGCCACTACTCCTTTTTTTCTTCCTTCTGTCTTATGTGTTAAAATACCACAGAGCTTTTTCAAACGATTAAATACTTTGTTGTTTAGATGTATATAGAGTGGTGGAAATGGTAGGGCCAAAAGACAATACATGTGTAATGAATTTTCTTTGGGTGGTTTACGAATGATTGACCCCTACTTTCGTCTGTTTCACAAAAAATGTCATGGGTTAAAATGCTCCTTCATGATAATTATGACAGTTGGTGGAAGTCTATTAAATTTCTGTTTGTAACAATTTTAGTGATAGTAAGGATATTCTATGGAACACACATGCATCTGAATATGTTCTTAACAGATTAATCTCAAGTCAATTGGCCAAGTCTCTCCGAACATGTTATATATTTAGGGGAAAAAATTTGGAAGCTGAATTTGATTCACCCTTTTCCCAATTGGTTCTTGTCAGTTTATTTGGTTGAATAGAAACGTTTGCTCAAAATGAAAGCAACATTTCATATATCAGGATAGCTAGGTTAGACAGAGGTAACTGTTTATTAGTGATTTACTCAACCCTCCTCACCCTGGTAATAAACTATTTGAGGAGCTTATTCTTGATTATGATATTAGTGCACAGGACAGGAGGAAATGCAACTTTTGAATGTGAAAAATAAACAAAATGAGTGGTTAGTCTCACTTAACCCCACATGAAATTATTGAAGAAATTAGAACCACAGTCCACACTTTTGAAAACTCAGAAAATTCCAAAATATGCATACAGTGTCATGTTAAAACCAGGTGTTCCATACAAACAAATGATATTTAGGAATGATTTTCACAACTCTGATGAGGTCAAATGTGAAAAAAATCATGTAAATAATTTTAAATCCACCATAAGTACATGTATGCACTCTTTCTATTTAAATTTATTTCTTAAAGCACTAGGTGTGAATGATTTTTTGTATAAAATCAAAAGAAAGGACTCCCCCAACTGTTCCCTTTGTAACAATTAATGCCCCTGAAACCTATATACCGGTACATGTTTTTATTGAATTTCCTATTGTAAAACACATTTGGGATGAAAATATGAAAGTTATTTTTCAGGAAACCAAAAAGCCTGATGTACAAAATGTTTCAACATTTGAAAAGATGTTTAGTTATAATGTCGATAAATTCCTAATATATTTGTTTCTTTTACCTAAATATTATACTTACATGTATGTTTGCAAATTCAAAAATAAACCACCAACCTTTTACGGTTATAAAGCATGTACATGTATTGCCGTTAACAAAGATATTGAATATCGTATTGCTAAGAAAAATGACAAACTTCCAATTCATTTTCGGAAATGGAGATTTAAGTTATGAGTACAGTATATTAATTTCTGAAACTACTTTTTTTTTAAACTACTTTCTTTTTCTCCCTCTCTGGAAGAAAAGGAAATTTAACTGTTATGATCTGTAATCCTGTCTGTATATCTACGAAAGCAAAATTATTATGATGATTGCTTTTTTAATCTTTCAAATTCTACATACTTGATACTTAAATGCAAAAATGTTTATCCCTCTACTAAATTAGACACTTGTTTTTTTTCTAATTACAGAGGATAGATATGTGGAAGAGACAAAGTGACTGCTTTTATTACATGTAGATAGTTACGAAGCACTGTTTTCGTTGTATGCTGTTGTATTGCTGCATTTTGTTTGTTTTTTGTTTGATTGACTTGATTTATGTTTGATATCTTATCAACAAATTATGAAAACCCAATAAAAGTGGCTAAAGGCAAGTAATTGCTGCCTTAATATGAGCTGGTTGCCCTGAATTGGGGGAAGGGAAGGGAGTGGGAGGTTTTGCATCCCCCAGCTTAGGGAAGTCATCTAATTCCAGAATATCATTGTCCTCTGATTTCCTGCCTGTTTCACATCTTTACTGCAGGTTTAATTAATTACTGTCAAACAGGTCTTGTATTAATTATGCTCATTATCAAGCTAGGTATACATTAGTAAACTCTGTTTCTGTTGGTCCTTTGGAACTCCATCAAACTTGAAAGAAATTTCATTCAGATGGAGGACAGGAAGTACATTTTGTTTAAGTGAGCAAAGGAAGCAGGTTGAGACAATTTTACACTTTACCGTTTGAAAATGTATTCTTTAACTGTTGTTGTTGGTAAATCACACATGATGTGGGTACATCATAATCAATTTTCTGACAATTTTTCCAAAGCTACATGTAATAACAGAGCATGATGCTTAAGTTTTAAGCTCATATCATGTTGTCCTGTTCATCCTTTGGACCTAAATGTAAATATAACCAAATATAATCAAAATAAAATTGGCAGACACATTTTACAACTGACTAAAGATAACAATTCTGTGTGAGTGAATCAAGAGAGTTGTGATAATTTTCACACATTCACAACTGGAAAATGGTATTTCTTCTACCATTTTTGTTTGTAAATTATACCTTTTGTTGGTATGTGTGTTGCATTCTGTCAGTTTGTTGTACCAATAACGTCAGTTTGGTTTACCAATGTTACCAATGACTATGGAAAACGCCATAAAAACCAACAACAACAAATAAGTTTTATCCAAAAGCATTATTAAGGAGGCATGTGTCGCCCTGTCCCCTGGCTACATTAGTGCGAGTAAGGGCATGGCCATCAGCTTGATAAAACCTCAATAACATACTGAATACATGTAAATACCTAGGATGTGCCCATACTGGGTGTTTGTAGATTTAGTTGAGAAGTGGAGTTGGGTCTAGAGTCTAATTTAGATGTATCTTATGAATTTCAGAATTATTTAGTCACAGAAACCATTCCAATTTATCTAATTTGTATTTTTAATAGTATGTTGGTTTTCTATTTTAATAATTAAAACTACCATTTTTAATCAACTTTAGTTCCAACTTTATTTTGCTGAGCTTGCTGAACTTGCTGAGCGCTATTAAAGTTTGGAGTCATACCAGTAATGCTCAATAATCACTACATGACATAATTGGTTTCAATTTTAAAAGAAAAATTTGATGTTTATGCTAAAACTAAGGTAATGTAAATTTAAGGCATCTCTTGAATGTACAAGTTTTGGTCATTGTCTCTTAGCAGATGAATGAGATGAGAATTACGAATGGAGGTGCTCCCAGTGATTCCAGAGCTGTTCTTCCAAGAGAGTGTCAACTAGCACTGTAAGTTTGCCAATTTTTTTTACACAAATGAAAGTCCTTTTCTATTTTTAATTTGTATTGTAAGTTAGGAATCTGGCTTTTTGTTTGTATCTGTAACACCTCAGTCTTTGCCCCAGCCTGAAAAAGCTGTAGACTTCCTTGTTGTTTAGGTTGAACAAGTTTTGTTTTTCTGACATCGCTTACAGTTCTGTCAATAAGGATAATGATTTTTAAAATAGGGAAGTACCTGTATGTAACACCAGTCATGAAAGTGGATGTCCATCTTGTTATTATGTTGGTTTAAAAAAAAGCAAGAAACAAAATAGTGAAATCTAAAGGGAACTCTATATAAAAGCTAAGACATTTAAGACATGTTAAAGTTTTCAAGTTGATGAGTTAAACACAATACTTTGTAATTATATGTTTTCTCTTGTGAGAAGCCTTCCCATTAATTATCACAACACAACCATCCTTAATTGATCAAAGGAATAGATCTATTTTAAAGAAAGATCAACATAATCAAGAGTTAGTAGGCACTCCCTGGTTCAATAGGACAAGGTGCTAGAAAATGATTTTTTGGAAAACAAGTAGAAATTGATGACTATTTCTCTACCCAAAAAATTGTAGACTTTAAAATATTTTGCAGATATCCAACTTCTGATTAATTGAGCATACTTTCAAATTTCATAACTGCTTGTATTTTACACTTCCCTTTTTCTTCAGTTTTCACTGATTGCTTTCTGGTGTTTTAATGATGTTCATTATTATAATACTCGTGGGCGAGACTCATTTAAATTTTGGCCAGGAAACAACTATATTTTTTAAATCTGTAAGAAACAATTTTTCTGTTATTTGGAACCCTATTCCTCCTGACATATCCTTAAGCACGTCTTTACTATATGTCAATGATTCTACCATTTTTACTTTGTATGTCAAATATGTTTTGAATATATCTTTCGAACATCGTTTGTAATTTTAAATGTTTGTTTTAAAAAAATGGTCGAACCAATCAATGAAATGAAATGATATTCTTGTAACAATAATTACATTGTACAACATGACCTATAAATTGTTTTCAAACTTATGATTTTCTAATGTTTACTTCCATTTGTATTACCTGCCATGAACGATGCCCCTGTCATTTTTGTTTATGTCCTACAAATAGGAGCCTGGATGTAAGGATGTTCCTTCTGGATCAAGAAGCGATTTGATTGTGGTAAGTTTCTGGCTAGTGTATTGATATGTAAATACCCCTCATAAAAAGTTCTGCAAGTCAGGTTTGAGCACTGATATTCCTCATTTTCATTTACTGCTCTAATTTACTTATGTTTACGAAGGGAATCCCCCCCCCCCCCTGCAATGATGCCTATTTTTAATGATGTTTTCTCATGGAATAAACAGCAATCCTAAATATATCCAAAAGCAAAATGCTTTATACAACACTGTTATTGTCAACAGTGAATTCTTCTTTACTTTTGAAGATGGATTGTGTTTTTAATGATGTTCAGGTAGTTAATGCCAATAATGTCCCATTCTCATTAATAAAGCTGTTTTAAATGATGTGAAAATGGCCATTTATTCTTTAAGGGCAATCTTGTTTTTAAACTTTGTTTGTAAGATGAAATGCATTTGTAATCAGCTGATTGAGAAATTGTCATTGTGTTTGAGTATCATACATTTGTTGCATTGTGTTTGAGTACATCATACATTTGTTGCAAGTCTGTCAGTTTACAGCTTTTAGTCCTGCATATAATTACTTTGCAAGGCCTCAACATCTTTCAAACAAATGTAGAATGCGTTCCTGACAATTACAATGCATTTTGCAACATTTCACTTTTAATTTTGCCTTAGACTCATGTTTGTTGCACATTCCATGATTGCATACAGATAATCATTACAAATGGGGCATCATTATGAAGGGGAATAAACACCATTTAAATTCACACCAAATTCAAGGATATTGTTATACGAGAGACATCATCAGTCAAACTTGATTTATGAACATTTATTTGTATGTGACTCTTAAAACTTAAAATAGTAATCCTGAGAGTAGGTCTTTGTAACTCTTTCAAACATTTTATGTACCTTAAATCTTCATGTCCTTTCACTTTATTCCAATTGAATTTGTTTGTCTTTTAAAGCATATCAGCTCCTTTTTGTTATTGCTTTTGCAAATTAAAATATGTTGCAGGTGCAGTCAAGCCTTCGAGCTTGTAATTTTGAATGTTTGTTTTTAAAAAAATGGTTGAACCAATCAATGAAATGAAATGAAATTCTTTAACTAAGAATTACATTGTACAACGTTACCTATAAATTGTTTTCAAACTTATGATTTTCTAATGTTTACTTCCATTTGTATTACCTGCCATGAACGATGCCCCTGTCATTTTTGTTTATGTCCTACAAATAGGAGCCTGGATGTAAGGATGTTCCTTCTGGATCAAGAAGCGATTTGATTGTGGTAAGTTTCTGGCTAGTGTATTGATATGTAAATACCCCTCATAAAAAAGTTATGCAAGTCGGGTTTGAGCACTGATATTCCTCATTTTCATTTACTGCTCTAATTTACTTATGTTTACGAAGGGAACCCCCCCCCCCCTGCAATGATGCCTATTTTTAATGATGTTTTCTCATGGAATATACAGCAATCCTAAATATGTCCAAAAGCAAAATGTTTTATACAACACTGTTATTGTCAACAGTGAATTCTTCTTTACTTTTGTAGATGGATTGTGTTTTTAATGATGTTCAGGTAGTTAATGCCAATAATGTCCCATTCTCATTAATATAGCTGTTTTGAATGATGTGAAAATGGCCATTTATTCTTTAAGGGCAATCTTGTTTTTAAACTTTGTTTGTATAAAGATGAAATGCATTTGTAATCAGCTAATTGAGAAATTGTCATTGTGTTTGAGTATCATACATTTGTTGCATTGTGTTTGAGTACATCATACATTTGTTGCAAGTCTGTCAGTTTACAGCTTTTAGTCCTGCATATAATTACTTTGCAAGGCCTCAACATCTTTCAAACAAATGGAGAATGCTTTCCTGACAATTACAATGCATTTTGCAACATTTCACTTTTAATTTTGCCTTAGACTCATGTTTATTGCACATTCCATGATTACATACAGATAATCATTACAAATGGGGCATCATTATGAAGGGGAATAAACACCATTTAAATTCACACCAAATTCAAGGATATTGTTATACGAGAGACATCATCAGTCAAACTTGATTTATGAATATTTATTTGTATGTGACTCTTAAAACTTAAAATAGTAATCCTGAGAGTAGGTCTTTGTAACTCTTTCAAACATTTTATGTACCTTAAATCTTCATGTCCTTTCACTTTATTCCTATTGAATTTGTTTGTCTTTTAAAGCATATCAGCTCCTTTTTGTTATTGCTTTTGCAAATTAAAATATGTTGCAGGTGCAGTCAAGCCTTCGAGCTTGTAGTTTTGAATGTTTGTTTTAAAAAAAATGGTTGAACCAATCAATGAAATGAAATGAAATTCTTTAACTAAGAATTACATTGTACAACGTTACCTATAAATTGTTTTCAAACTTATGATTTTCTAATGTTTACTTCCATTTGTATTACCTGCCATGAACGATGCCCCTGTCATTTTTGTTTATGTCCTACAAATAGGAGCCTGGATGTAAGGATGTTCCTTCTGGATCAAGAAGCGATTTGATTGTGGTAAGTTTCTGGCTAGTGTATTGATATGTAAATACCCCTCATAAAAAGTTCTGCAAGTCAGGTTTGAGCACCGATATTCCTCATTTTCATTTACTGCTCTAATTTACTTACAGTATGTTTACAAAGGGAATCCCCCCCCCCCCCTGCAATGATGCCTATTTTTAATGATGTTTTCTCATGGAATATACAGCAATCCTAAATATGTCCAAAAGCAAAATGTTTTATACAACACTGTTATTGTCAACAGTGAATTCTTCTTTACTTTTGAAGATGGATTGTGTTTTTAATGATGTTCAGGCAGTTAATGCCAATAATGTCCCATTCTCATCAATATAGCTGTTTTGAATGATGTAAAAAGGGCCATTTATTCTTTAAGGGCAATCTTTTGTTTTTTGCTTTTGCAAATTAAAATATGTTGCAAGTGCAGCCAAGCATCGAGCTCGGACTATATAAGTGTGGATGGGGGACCTTTTTGTTTGGTGTACAAATGAGCCCCCCCCCCCCCCCATCCACACCTACTTCCAGGCCCATTGTTATGCAGCCTCTGGTTGCCTGATGTGAACTCTCAAAATGCTCTCTCTTTTATTTCAAAAGCTTTGAAGCTCACTTATGTAATTTTCATAAACCTAGTTGTCCACAGTTTTGACATTATCATGGTGATTTTGTTTCACAAATTGTGATTGCAATTTATCTTCACATTTATCAATGTGATTAGTTAATGTCAAAGAACTATTTGTAGTTGGAAGGCCTGTAAGACATAATTAGATATGATGGATTGTTTTAGGATATATTGTGGAGGGTATCACAGGTGTACTGATAATTGATAAAGTTAAGTTCCCATCATTACTTATTCAAATAAGAATCAGTGATATTCTCAGTCTCTCAAAGTGGGAGATAGAAATCTTGTGTTGACTTCCCAGTACTCTTTTGCTCTTCATATAAGAACATCATGAACTTGTCTAATACAATCACTTGCCAATGTTAGTCAGGGAAATTGACTTCCCTATCAGATATATTCAGAATTTCCAAAAAAACTTTAGATTTTATAAGGCACTCACTGTTTTCTTAAAAACCAAATAGCTAAATGGCTCTTTGAGAGCCTGAAACTTTTCAAAGATAAAGTATTAGAAATCAGTTGCCAATTTTTCTTGTAGTATGGACCTAGATTGACCTCCCATAGCTTGATGAAAAATTGTCAACTTTGCTTTATGTGCATGAGGTATCCCTGAACAGCAAATTGTTTACAGAATTTTGTAACAAAATTGACATACCATTTTTGGTTGGAGCTGAAAAAAATATGTAGCTACAAACAATATGATTATTTTCTATTGATGATTAATGAGCATAATTGGATCTTAAAGAGAAGGTTCATTGATTTTAAAAACTAACTTTATTGTCATTATTGCAAAGGTGAAACTTTGATTGGACAAGGTTATCAAAATTCAAAGCTTGGAAACATTCAAAGTAACGATTATTATCAGTTACAAAACGCTTAAATAAAGTGATCCATTGCTTGTAAACAAAATAAGATGCCATTGTATTTTCAGCTGCATATACACTGTGGTAGTTCGGCGTTTCAAAAGGGAACATATGCTGTCCATGCTATCATTCAGGGTTTTTTTCAATTTGAAAGTGTGGTTTCTTTGATTGATCATTAACCCCTATCCTGTGTATTTACAAATAAAAGAATTTAGAATCGGTTTCATACCCCTTTTTGAATGGTGTCAAATGCCATCACATTTATATTCACTAAACTCATTATAATTTGAGAAATAATAGCATTGCAATTATGTTCATTTTTTGTGGGATGTCGTCTGCTTGGGCAGGGATGGTTCATAATGTGACATCATTAAAACATCGTTATTTTTCTGGCGAATATCTCGTATATCCCAGATGCAATGGAGGTGGTTTTATATGTATTTTTATAAATCACCCGATATGCAGTCGACCTCAAACTTGTACGATGGCCATCTGTTAGCTTACCAGTTTCTAGTGAAGCGTTATTTGCCATATATTTGTGATTTTCTTTGAACAGGGACTTTAAAGAAGGTTAACAGTAATCTGAATCATCTCCTGTATTTTGATGGAACAGTACAATTGAAAATGTTGCTTCAGATGTTACATTTTCTGTAAACAATGTAGATCCCCAATTAACTCACTAGAAAAATAAATTAATGAGATTGTATATAGTTTGAATAAGCTTATTAGTTACTCCAAGTGATTCTATGAAAATGAAATGAAATCAAATTATAGTAGTGCATATTAGAAATAAAGTCAAAAATTGAAAAAGTTGTCTCAACGTCCGAAACAATTTTCATTAGAGGTAGCAGAAGATATGAACTGCAGGAACTATCTATCATAACATTTTTGAACATCTCAAGGCAGCTAACCACCAAAACAAAGAAATTTTGCAATGCATCATTACAATATTTATTTTAAAGTTAAAACCAATTTTCTTTAACAGTTTACTTTTAATGTCTAAATCAAGAAATACCATTTTAATGATGATAATCCATATTTTAGGATATCTGGAGTTCATAAATGTTTATTAAATGAGTTATCATAAGTCTTAACACAAGTCTAAACACAAATCAGGTCTTTCTTATCCAATCATTTTTGTGTAAGCACAAGAAGGCTGTTTCGGACATTACACAATTTCATTGTTAACACCATTTTTGATCATATCTGCAAGTTACGATTTCACAATGAACACTCCTGTTAAGGAAACTATTTTGATAACTTTATATAGGTTTGAATATAAAGATATTAAGAAATATGATGCTAAAAAAGTAAATCAAATTTTCTGTAAAATATCTCAACTTTCTGCGAAATTGATTTATAAAACATACAATATTGAAGCCACACTTTGTGATGCAAGGCATTGCTTGCTGCTTTAAACAGTAAATCCATAATTGTACTTTATCTGAAAAAATCTCAACAAAAGGGACTCGTAAAAATTATTCAGCCATTTTAACAGCACTTTCTGGTATGCTGTTAGCACGTTTCGGACGTTACATTAGACTGTTAACACTTAACAGACATTTTCATACTTTAACTACAGTAGTTTAAATGAGGGGCAAATATAGATGTAAGATTTCAATTTTTCAACCTCTCCTCTTGATATTTTTATTGTTGTGTGTTTGCAAATCATCAGGTTTTCATTTTCATAGAGGGTGTTCCAAATGATGTCATATAACCAAAGAATGTAGATGGTCAATTTAAACTATTTGGTAGATAACCAAAAGCTCAAAATCACCCACTTAAACAATACCCAGTGTACATGACATGGATATGCTACAGATATATAAGTGTGATAAAATCAAGCAAATTATGATCAAGTAAATGTTGTTTACAAAACCCCTATATAATGTTACAGTAGGATATATGTAAAGCAAGATTAGTGAGGAAAATATGATCAAGTAAATGTTGTTTACAAAAAGCCATATAATGTTACAGTAGGATATGTAAAGCAAGATTAGTGAGTTGTATAACATTGTAAGAATATTGGTTGGCAAGATGTCTTTTAGTTTACTCATAGTTCCTATTGTTCTAGACACTTTGCATAGAACTTCATAGACGTGTGCTTTCCACTTTATCTTTATCAATATTAAGAACTTTGTTAAATTTGTATGTTTAATCAAATTCCCATTCATATATATTTTTACTTCACTAGCACACATCTTTGGAAAGTAAAACAACATAACATTTGCAGTTTATTTGCGCTTATCCACTCACTAACTTTTAGGAGTTCATTGTTCAGATTTTGGGTCAGGCATTCGACATCTTTATGCTTATAAAATATATTGGTATCGTCCGTGAACAGTATAAAATTCAAAATGGGAGAGACTGAATGTAAATAATTTAAATGAATTTAAAAGAGCAGGGGGCCTATAATTGACCCCTGCGGAATTCCACAGGAAACTGACTGTAAACTTGAAGTTTTAGAATCGAAAACAGTGAATTGTTTTCTATCATTTAGATAACTGCAAAATAAATTTGAGGGTAACTCCACGAATTCCATAACAATAAAGTTTTGAAAGGAAGAATATCATGGTTGATTGAATCGAAAGCCAGCTTAAAATCTAAAAATATATTACAATATCTTTTAAAAAAGCACCAAGTACATGTAACTAATCTATGTAGAAAGGATTACTACTGCCATTATTCAATACTTAAATTTGCATTCACAGTGCCTGTTCAAAGAAAATCACATATATCTGTAAGTCCGTATATATATATATATGGCAAATTATGTATCACTAGAAACTGGTAAGCTAACAGATGGCCATCGTACAAGTTTGAGGTCAACTCCATATCGGGTGATTTATAAAAATTTCCTCTTGAAATGCCGAACATACCACCGTGGATGCAGCTGAAAATAAAATGGCGTCTTATTTTTGTTACATGGATTCCTTAATTTTTAAATCGCTGCATTTTTTATCAAAATAATACCATGCACGAGGTTTAGAGTGAGGCAATAGATTAAACATTTAGCCTGAGGGTAGTGAAGTGAGAGAAATAACTGAAGAGAAGATGAAAAAACAGGCAATGAAAATGTTTGAGATGTCATGGGACAGCGTCTGCTTGAGCAAATCATATTCAAAATGTGACGTCACACATCTCAAGTGTTCAGAGAGCTCTTCAGGTGCTATGCCGGGGCTGTATTTAAGCGCTTTGTAATTGATAATAATCCTTACTTCAAATGTTTCCAAGCATTGAATTTTGATAACCTTGTCCAATTAAAGTTTCACCTAGCTTTGCAATAAAGTTAGTTTTGAAAATCAATGAACCTTCTCTTAAATGATAACAATTTATCAAGAAATGTTATGAAATAGGCTTGCACTCTACAAGACACACTCATTGGTTGCATACATGTACATGTACAAATACAATTGATTAGCACAAGGGCTTACAGTATGTATTCATAAAACAATAATCAGTTCTAGTATCCATTTCCTATTAGAGAAACTTGTAAAACACATGTTCATGTGGCTGTAATTCTGCCAAATTTCCAAATTACAAGAAAAGGGATTACCAATTTGTGGGGGCAATAAGGTGAAGCCTCTTCAAAATGAATTTATTCATAAATTTTTCCTTTCATTTCATTACCCTCACATGTACTAATGACAAATACCTTTCAAACGCTTGACCCTTCCAACAAGATTTACATACATGTACATGTATAAAAGAAAACAGCATTAATACCTTATTCAATGATCCTAAACATATATATTGTATCTTCCTCAAATGTATTTTGTACATTTATAAGGTACATGCAGTGTGAAATATACATGTAAATGGGCTTTAATACTGCTTGTCCTTTTTCTCTTGCTTATTTAACCATTGTTTATTGTCAAACAGAGAAATTTGAAAGATCAAGAAGAAAACAAATGTTTTTATGAATCTATAATGTATTATATTTCACATTTCACAGATAACTAGAATGATTGATTTATGCTCTGAATATCTTGGTATCCAAATACATGTTGGAGCAATGTGCAATCTAAGATACATGTTTAACCTAAACTGTTTGTCACTTATGATATCGGCACAGCAAGAGTAAAGATCAATCAACGAACCAATCAATCCATCCATCCATCCATCGGTCATCAAGTAAATAGATAAATACATATTAAGATTAAGAGCGTTATTGTTACTAACTAGTATTAAAACCTGAAACATACAAAATACATGTAAAATGTCCAATTCTCAGGATGAACAATGCATTAGGATTCCCTTTTTCTAAAACTTAAAATGGCCGGGAAACTTTTTACATTTTGTTGTTGTTGTAATTGTTAATGTTTTGCTTGTTCATACATGTATGTTTCAGTGATATTCTTGAATGACACATTGTACATGTAGTTTATAGCAAAGAACAAAGCAAGCTGATTAAACATCTATAGTGTAGAGTTTGTAGAAATTGATGATCTGATTGAAATGTTAACATTGTGTAACATCCAAAATAAACCATAGAATACATTGTACCCTGTCTTTCATAACATGCAAAAGAGAGTTATGTTTGTAAGTGAATTTTCTAAGGAGTTTTGATGACTACAATTGCTATTAGCTTCATATTTTACTCTGTTAGATCACATAAGCATTTTTAACTACACGTACTTGCAATGAACAGTACACCTTTCATAATTGAGTAGTCAATACAGACAAACTTAGTATATGTCCTAAACTAATTAAAACTGCACAATGTGTAATTTATTTTTTCCATAAATGTTAAAGAAGTATTTTTCTGCAAGCAATTAATGTAACTTAGGTCAATAATTCCTAACAAAAGCAATTGAGGCAAGTTATGATGTGAACAGTGGTGTGACATATGGAAATTATTAGGCAATGCACTGGTTCCCAATTTGTTTGTATGTATTTACCTTATATCATCAGTCATTAACATTCAATGAGTTTGACCCAAGAAAAAAGCATTTTACCTATTGAAATAACAACTTTAATGAATTTCAAGGTAGTGATAGGCTTTGAATTGATCTTATGATAACTTTTTTCTTCTCTGTAAGACAGAATGCTCACCCTTAACTGATCACACTCAAATAAGAAGCAACAAAATAGAATGTTATGAATTTAATGCAATTATACTGATTTCATGTTTTCCCTCTTCGTTTACAGCTTACTGTTGTACAAAGTTGGCAACCGAGTATTGGGGAAGCAGTTGTGGTAAGCTTGAAAGAATTATCTTGATACGTTATTAAATGAGAAGAAAAAAATCCCTATTGTTCCCTATGCAAATTTATCCAGTCATTATAGCTAATATATGACAGGACACCCTACAGTTAATTTTAAAAATAAAAAAATGTTTCCATGACAATATAGTTCCCTTCCCACTGTCCTAAAAGTTTTTTATCTTTTGATTTCTATATTATTTGAGCATGAGAAATTAGTGAAATTTATTTCTTGAAAACTCATTTCTTTTAACTTAATAGAAGAAACCATCAGCTATAGATATTTTCTAAGGAATTTCTTGAAAAGGTATTGAAATATTTATTTGGGCAGACTTTTGCAACTTATCTTTTTGGGGAATATGTATTTCTTGCAGGATGTTTGGATATCAAGAAAATTATGAAATTGTCACAATTTAATATAATTGAGCACAACAAAGTCACATGTAAGTAAATCACACTTGGGAGTGTGATTAAAATGGATTTATCATAAGTTTAGATTTAAAATGTAGTAATGTACCTAAACTTGTAAACATTTGTCAGTACTTATAGACCAGCTTGTAGAAACCAAACACTGTACATCCTTAACTGTCCAATAAACATTCTGCCCTGCTTTGTCAAAAGGAAGCAAAGACATATTATACCTAGTGGGCTCTTCTTCCTGGCCAAATTTTATGCATGAACACTCGTCCTGCTTAGAGATATGTTAGGCAAGACATGCTATTGCATTGGGGTCAGTGTAAATGACAGATGCATTTTGCTCTTTTACTCTTTTACATGAAATGTCACTGTTGTCACTTGTTCCTTTTGCCAAATTAGGGCAGCATTTTGTAAACAAGTTTAATCTTATGTGACAAAAGCTCTCAAAACTCACCTTAGTATAGATACTGGGGGAACCTGAAATACATGTAGGGCTGTTTTCTATAAAGTACACTGTATATCCACAATAAAGTGTGTTTAAATGAGACGTGGATTGTAACTTTCTTGTAGATGATAAATAGTCCAAAACAATATTCAAATGATTAATAATTTTGCTTTCCAAGAAAATGTAAGCATAATTTTTCTTTTTGTTATACACATTTCCTATAAAACATTTGTAATGGGCAATTGTCTGTCTTTTCCATCCTACTTACAAATATTGTAGAGGAATTTTTTTTGTACAGTGTGTAAGATTTATTTGAATGAAATGTTAGGTACTCTGTGGGATAAAATGTAAACAAAAATTCTGTTACGCCAAACTTAGAAGAAAAAATTACTTGCCATGTAAACAAATGTCACTGCTAGTAGATACATGCATATGTATGTAGGTACTTTAAAGGCATCGTTTAACAATGTTAAATCTGAGATGCACGGCCCTACATGTTATCAGTGTCTGTGATATGGTGTAATATTGAAGCCCTAAAAGAATCACGCTTCAAAATCATCACTCGTTTTCCCCAATAGACTGTAGTGTCAAAATTTGTAATTCCAATCATAAACATCTTGATAATCAGACAAGCGATCGGCTTGTAAAAGCCTTGGGGGTTCCTTACTGACCTAAAGGTTTATAATTATCATTGCAGCATGAGCTAATTCCAGGATTTTGTTTCAGAATCTGAGACAAAGTTACCGGATCCCTTTAAGTATTGGAAAGAAACAGAAATCTATTTTTTGAGGAGTAAGAAATTATATTTTCCACATTTCTTTCAGCACACAACGTGTCAGCGTAGACTCCTCTAACCAGATGGAGAGCAGACAATGATCAAGCTCATTTTACAGGCTGCCCTTTCAAATGCGTCCAAGATGAAGAAAAGGCCATTTCGAGCATTGGTAAGCATAATAATTGTCATATACTACAGCTAAATTATGTGAAGTATTAGATGCATAGATAATGATAATAATAAACTGTATTTGTATAGCTCATATCACTTTTCAGTCCCTATGCACTTTAGTAAAAGTGAATTTTCAGTCTGTTTTTAAACTGGTCTACTATGACTGCCTCCTATACAATATCAGGGGTGTGTTTCCCAAAGAGTTAAGTTTGACTTATGTGTCCCTTTTGCAACCAACATCAAATTATGTAGAACATTGCAGGAATCATGAATATGGCATGTACAGTATGTCCTATATGTGAAATTTAAACGTTAGCAAAGTCCTAGTATTCAAATTATGTAAGGAAACCCGTTTACTTTATAGACTTCACTGTCGGACACCATTGAGTGACTGATCAGACTGACTTCTTTTTTCTTTGGTAATAACATAGTACATAAATGAGCTGTAACATGCAGCATTTGTCTACATCAATAACCCACTTCTTATAATGGCCAAAATTAAACTGATCTGGTCTCTGTGCAGCACAAATTATATGACCATTCGGTACAAGGGTCTGAAAATCAGACAATTTACTTCAGTGATTGCAATCTCTAATGTCGATTTGACAACTAATCGTCGTTATTTTCCCACAAAAAGGCATTTTCAAGCCCTTTACTTTTGACAGAAGTTATAAATTAGTAATATCTTCCAAATGCCATTGGAATTTAATCTTTTCATTTATTTGGCCTGCAAATGGGACATTTACCTTTAAAGTGGCACTTAAAGTCCTAGTTGCCTAATCTACCAATGAGATTTTGCGTTTAATAACGTATGCAAATTGGCCCTTACGTATGACTTTAAGTCAAACTTAACTCTTTGTAAAACACCCTTCAAGTCCATTTCATAGTTAGCTGTTGCTACTTGGAATGAGGTCAAACTCGCCATTATATGAACAAAATAATACATATAATTGAATCATAGAAGTACATTTTTTATATGGTGCATAAATTGAAATTAACATATAATTCATTTTCTATTCCTTATAGACCAATGCTGTGTATGACCCGATGTCTAGGAAGGACCCCTAGGATGCTCAGCGAAGGCTTTCTACAAACAATTAATCATGTAACACTAAGGAATCTGTCGCTTGTCAACAAAATAAAATGGCATTGTATTTTCATCTGTTTGCCTGTTCAATGCAGGGACCTATTTGCCTTCTATGCAAGGGGGGGGGGGGGGGGGGGGTATGTACATGTATAACCTGTATTCCCTGGTCCGGGCAAGAAAGTAATACTGTTCGCCTGTTCAATGCACGGAGTAGTGTCGCCTTTTTTATGGCCGGGGGGGGGGGGGGGGGGGGGGGGTGTGTACAAAAGTCTTGTCTGTTGGTGGCCACGATGCAGAGAGTACTTAGAGTTGGACATGGTAGCTCCATGCTCCAATGTATGCATATGCAGATACTTGTATAAATGGATCGAAAAATTAATACCTGGGTCCTTCCTAGGGGTGGATTGTAGCAGTGTAACATGTAAAGTCAAAGTACGACAACGGTTTATCCTTGTATATATACACATTACACCATCTCGGAATCTTTGCTCAGCAGCCGACGCATGTAAACTTATCATTCCCAAATCTAGACTCTCAACAGCTGAAAAACGTTTTGCAGTAGCTGCATTAAAGACTTGGAACAACATCCCTCTTTCTATAAGGGAAATTACCTGTCTTGCCACCTTCAAAAGATCCCTCAAAACTTACCCTTTTCCCCAGTGATCTATGGGATCTACTTCACGTGAGAACATTTTGTTGTCCTCTTTTCATATATATATGTATTTGTAAGCGCTATGGTACTTATTGTTTTTAGCGCTCCTAAATATTTGATATTATTATTATATTCAGTTGGGAAAGTTTGTGTTGTAATTGTTGTTATTGTCATGATGTTGATATTCAGGGTAACAAGAAAACATCCTCTATTAAATCTCAAATAACCGCAAAAAACAGATTCTGTTTCTTTCGTTACTGTGAATGTAAATGAACATTTTTGGTAAAGCTCTGTGGGTTTTTTCGGCTACAATTGTTAACCCTTGTTTTTGTTATGCTTAATATGAAAACTGTCTAAAAAGTTATGACTGTGACCGCTTTATACTGTTATATATTTTTGTTTGTCATTCAACCATTAAAAACATTACACAATGCAATATGTTTAAAACAAATATAACATCTTTTGTATATTACTTGTTCTACATATCCTAATGTCGTTTATGATGACATAAGTGTTGGTAGTGAAGATGGCTATGGTGATGGGAATGATTGTGATAATCTGATGATCGTGAAGATGATGCTCATGTTGATTGTGTGTTGAAGATGAAAATTTCACCAAACATTGCATTTGCATGGTGTACTATTATTTAGCAGAATGGTTTTTCAAGTTACAATACAAATCAAATCTCTTAATCGACATATCTCATTTTGTGAGATATGCTGTTGATCAGATAATCTAATAGATAATGATAATTATGAGGGTGATGATGATTTTGATTGATTGATTGATTGATTGATTTAGTTTACTTAATTATTAATATGATTTCCAGGAACATAAAAATCAAACATTAACAGTGTGATACATAATGAAATATCAACAAGAACAACAACCAATAGTGGTGATAAATATTCATTTCTGTTGCCCTCCTTATTGGTTGTTAGGCATACATATAAGATGCAAATAAAGCAGATATACCTTCAAGAACATTATGTGACAGGAACAAAACAACAACAAAAGTCGTGATTTTTGTAAAGACTATGTGGGGGGGGGGGTGGTCATCAAAGAGGAAATAATGTAATTATGCAGATAAAGATTTTGAAATGTTTTTATCAACTATTATTGATTGGTACATTACTAACAGAAATGAACATTGGGCCTACATTATTTGGGGCTTGATGGATCAGTGGCTGAACAGTGTTCAAATAATAATAATAATTATAATAATACTGAATTTATATAGCGTATTTTCCATATACATGTTCAAATGCGCTGTACAAATAACTCAGATTTTGGGTTGCAAACTGAATCTGTATGTTAATTGTACTTTTGTAGTGGCATAGGACGAGAAGGGGGGGGGGGGGGCACAGGCTCCCTTCTCTGCCCCCTCTAGCTTCACTGCCGTTTTTTAAAAGGCATTATTCCTCAATTTCAAGTTCCGCTATACAGTATTTAAAAGCCATGGGTGTCCAGTAGTTATTATAAAGCATAATGCTTGCTTTGAAGGGGAAAAAAAAATAAGGGATAGAAAACTATCACCGTATGAGAAATTGTTTAAATTACATGTATTTTTTTAAATAAAAGAGATTAAAACTGTTTGTAGATGTGATTATTATCAATCTTGAATAATGAAAAATTCAATGCTATGAAAATGATACACATGTTACTAAAATGCAGCATGTAGTATTATTGACTGGTGTTATTTACACACATTATAAGAATAAAAGAATAGTTAATACAAAAAGTAGAAGGCATTACTTTAGAAAACTTTTGGTGGCAGTAGAGGGCGCTATAATTATTTTTTGGGGACTTTAAAAAATGAAAAAGTGAGAACATATTTTCTCTACTACTTTTAAGCTTTAGGAGGATGGGATGATCATTTTCATTAAATGTTGATATTCAAAATATAGGAAATCTTGATAATAGGGCATTTCCCTGTATTATTTGCATTTTACTGTCATTTTTATCTGGCACACATTTACCAAAATAGTGAACTAAACAATAGAAAACAAAGGCGAAATTTTCAAGTAACACGATTAGGGTTAGAGTTTTAGAGTCAAAATTGTTGTTTTTTAGGGTAATTTTTTTTGTTGAGGCTATATGATTGATATTTTCTATATAAATGAGCAATGACATTGAAGAAAACTGTAGAATTGACTGGTTCCTGTGAAACAACTTTACCATGTTATGGTCATATTTTCTGGAGAAAATGACTATGATGCCCAATAAATTCCATTGAGAAAAAATTATTTAAAAAAATATCGCTGTTTACATCAACATACAAACTGTTAAATTACTTTCATAAATATATTATCTAAGTACTAATACCAAAATAGAACAATGTGTGATAAGATTAAGTGAAAAAAAAGTTTGATCTTTCAAGTAGAAGGAAAAACAATTTTTTACATTTGCTTCACTATGTTGGTCACATTAGGGGTTGTCTAGTATTATGTTAAAGAGGACACTTTTTCAAATTTGGAGAGGGAATAAAAGTGGATTACTGTATCATAGTAATTTTATAAGGGAATGGATTATTCCCTCTGCAAAAATTATATTCTCTTGACTTTTCAATGTCAAATCATGGTGAAAAAACCTGTGTCACAACTTTACCATTTTTTCAACCTGGTAATGGGTAAAGTTGTTGTCATTTTCCTATTCAAAGTGCATGAAAATGTCACAGTCTCATAATTGAGTGACCAGAAAGGGGAGGGGCTCTAAATGCAAAAAGTGGACAACAACTTTACCATGAGAGACGGGGGGAGAGAGAGAGAGGGGGGAGGCATAGGGGATACAGAGGTAGAGGACCGAAAGAGAGAGAGAGAGGGAGGCATAGGGGATACAGAGATAGAGGACCGAAAAAGAGGGAGGCATAGGGGATACAGAGATAGAGGACCGAAAGAGAGAGACAGAGAGAGAGAGAGAGAGGGGGGGAGGCATAGGGGAAACAGAGGTAGAGGACCGAAAGAGAGAGAGAGAGGGAGGCATAGGGGATACAGAGATAGAGGACCGAAAGAGAGAGAGAGAGAGAGAGAGAGAGAGGGGGGAGGCATAGGGGAAACAGAGGTAGAGGACCGAAAGAGAGAGAGAGAGGGAGGCATAGGGGATACAGAGATAGAGGACCGAAAGAGAGAGAGAGAGAGAGAGAGAGAGAGAGAGAGGGGGGAGGCATAGGGTATACAAAGGTAGAGGACCGAAAGAGAGAGAGAGAGAGAGAGGGAGGCATAGGGGATACAGAGATAGAGGACCGAAAAAGAGGGAGGCATAGGGGATACAGAGATAGAGGACCGAAAGAGAGAGAGAGAAAGAGAGAGAGAGGGGGGAGGCATAGGGGAAACAGAGGTAGAGGACCGAAAAAGAGGGAGGCATAGGGGATACAGAGATAGAGGACCGAAAGAGAGAGAGAGGGAGAGAGAGAGGGGGGGGGGGGAGGCATAGGGGATACAGAGATAGAGGACCGAAAAAGAGGGAGGCATAGGGGATACAGAGATAGAGGGCCGAAAGAGAGAGAGAGAGAGAGAGAGAGAGGGGGGAGGCATAGGGGATACAGAGGTAGAGGACCGAAAGAGAGAGAGAGAGGGAGGCATAGGGGATACAGAGATAGAGGACCGAAAAAGAGGGAGGCATAGGGGATACAGAGATAGAGGACCGAAAGAGAGAGAGAGAGAGAGAGAGAGGGGGGGGGGGGAGGCATAGGGGAAACAGAGGTAGAGGACCGAAATAGAGAAAGAGAGAGAGAGAGAGAGAGAGAGAGGGAGGCATAGGGGATACAGAGAGAGAGAGGACCGAAAGAGAGAGAGAGGGGGAGGCATAGGGGATAGAGAGGTAGAGGACCGAAAGAGAGAGAAAGAGAGAGAGAGAGAGAGCGAGAAGTGGTTTAGAGAAAACAAACACGAGAAAAATATAGACGCATAGATCGAGAGTAAATAAAGAGTGTGCTATATATATATATGTGAGAGAGAGAGAGAGAGAGAGAGAGAGAGTGGGACGGACAGACAGGGAGAAGAGAAGGTCTACAAAAGAGCTGAGGAAGGAAGTTGATTGGGCCCTGACTTCATTTCCCGACTCCATTTTCTGTGTCCATTTAAAAGTATATAATTTCTGAAGAAGAAAAAGTAGATTACCGTGTTGAAAGAAAAAAAAGTTTGGTTTAATATAGTAGTTGAAAAATAGGAAAACAACCCATGTCTTCAAACTAACTATACATGTGTCTTTCCCCTCCCACATAATAACTTACACACGCATACATACACACACCCAAACCTTTACACGCAAATGCCCACACACACTCACCCACCCACTCGCAAACACCCATGCGGCACCGTCACAAAGGTAACTCTATTTTTATTTCTTCTTTTTTATTCTAAAGTATTCTATATTTTTAATAAACATCTTGAAGGATGGATCGAGGTTCATCATCAGATTCACTGTTCACAAAAATAACGTATTTTATCATAAGTATAATGTGGTTTAACAGTTGCTCTTCCTCAATGTTTGGCCCTTTTATTCCAACGAGAACCCCTTTCCAGTCTTACTGTGGATATCCGGAAGATCAAACACGTTGACACACTCTGCCCAATTTTTGTTTTCACGCATAAAGAACAAATATTCGTATGTATTCGTATGCAGGGAGTTATCGATGAAAAGAGTATCTTTTATGTCTTATGAAAAAGATCAACGAATTTTTCTACGTAACAACGAGATACGGACTGTAAATAACATTTAAAACAATAATTCCCACAACAATAATAATACCAGACATACATTAAAAATTTATCCAAATAAATACTATGCATACAGATCAAATGGCCAGCCGACAAAACATTACATTATTTATAGAAGTCATATAAAATGATCATTTTGTTTCGATCAGTGTTACATGCAATATAAATATAGCAATACCATGGTATCATGTGCTGAGAGCCAGAGGGGCGTTAACACTGTATCAAAGAATGACTTCTTTCAACACGGATAAAACAATTCAGGAACTTGTGTATGTAGATCGAACGAAAATGTAGTCATGGAGTATGCATTCAGGATAACGAAATATAATATACTATAACAACATATAAAATTGTATACATTATAGAAAATATAACCAGTTAACAGAAGTTTTGAAGCTTCAGACTCAAGTACAACTTAACCTAGAAAATTTTGAAGAGACTTTGAAAGCTAGAAAGGCATTCACTAGAAAGTCAGAGTTCGAAGATAGGCATATCCGATCTGTTTTTCATAACGTTTCGGCGAACATAATGAATAAGGCTTCCAAATAGTCACTCGCTATTACGAATTCAGACAACAAAGTTCCTACAATTTTGTTTACTTCATCAGTCACAACAATGATACCAAATAAAAGAACGTGTCAAATTGTTATGAGGCAAATTTAATCTCTTTCACACATTAATAGTGCTTAATGTTTCTCACTTTTAGGTCCATCGTGTGCTCCAGTACTACCTCGCGAGAATTTACTCATAGACAGGAGAGATGAGTTCTCCACAAATGTTCGCCATAGTTTCTTCACTCGAATGTTGGTACCAAATGAAATGAAAATGAAGACGCCTTGGAGACTGATGACGATGATGAAGAGATATTCCATGAAGGGGACATTGGTGACCATAGCTAAGAACCCAAATAACCAGGCGAATCCAAGAAGAGCTGAGATCTATTTAAAGAGATTTCAATTGGAAGTTTGCAGGACAGTGTTGAATATCCAGACATTAAAATGAAGACATAATATATTTTGCCGGTTTATATATATATATATATATATATATATATATTGCGGACAATCGGACAAGATAGTATTTTTTTTATACCGCCATCCGCAATATTCTAAACCTAGGGGTGTTTTGGTGTAAACGTGTTTTTGGTGTAAAATTTCTGTAAATAAGTTTCCAAAAATTAATCGACTTTTCTACTTCAGCCACACCGACTGACCGTCAATAGCCGGAACAGAGAAATACATAATCCCAAATGACCCAAATATTGATGATAAACAATATATGGCGCCGGGTAGTCAGAGGTTTAGGCCGATTGCCCGATTTATTCCTGCATAGCATAGGGATCTTTGTGTTATAGTAAATACGTTTAATAATCCCTTTAATTTGAAACATACCTTGACATATATTCTGAGCTCAACAGCCAATTGTTTGAAGTGAGAGTCCTGGCCAGATTTTAGCACCGATGTTGCTTTCTTGGTAGAATGAACTCCATGCACCGTGATGATAAAAAATACGAGATTGGATAGAAGACATACAGACATTGGAACAAAGAACATTACTATGCTAGAAAGTTTGGTAAGCCAGCATGTATTACTGTCGTATTCCAAGAAAGGACCATTCTGGAATCTTCCGAACTGAAGTACCAAAGTGATCGAGACAAAGACGAGAGGAGTGCCCCATCCAATAACAAGAAAAGCCACCATCTTACGACCAAATGAGCTAGATGAAAACGATTTTATCTTGTTTGCTGCGAAGCTTCGACTCAGGTCCCAAGCAAGGATAGTCGTCCAAACAAACGAAGCAAGGAAGAAGAAATGGGATAATGCAGCAACAACTATACAAGGAATTCTAAACTGGGAGACTGAAAGACGCATGTACTGAAGAAAGATTTGTCCAAGGAACAACGCAACAATGAAATTCATTATGGATACACCTTGACGATTCCGCAAGGTAGAGAAGGCAACGTAAGTTATCAAGGTAGCAAAGAGACAAACAGATGATATGGCAAAGAGAACATGTCCTATGATCATCAATGTCCTACTGTCAATGGGTGTGACCTGATCACTATAGCAGATGCTTATGGAACCATCGGGATGAATCAGAATGTCCTCTGTGTCGTACATCTGACCTTGATACAGAATAACAGACTGGTTTCCTTGATAGTCCCATTCAATGGAATCATTGGAAACCGTGAAGAAAGAGCAGGTTTGGAGAGCAATCTCGGTCCCACACATTACAAACTGATACTCTGATGAGACGTTGTCACTGCTGAACTGCATGTTGGTGATATTACTCCACCATTTTGGACGAATATAAGTTCCATTGAAGAAAATAAGAGACTCGTTGTTGGTAAGAAAAGGCGTAAAATCCAAACAGTATCCAACAAACATTTCCTCGGGACAACGATATGTAATGTTTCCAGGATTGTCTTCGACATGACAGAACTGACTAGCTGATATTACTATGTCATTGCAACCGTCACGGCTAGGATTTTTAATTCGATTTATGATATCGCTCTGGATTGTATAAAGAGATGGATTCATGTCATCTCTGTAAAGCAAGTTGAATGTTATAATATCATTAATCTCGTCTGTTGATGACCTAACTAGACAAGGTGGGGGAACTTTTGCCGATGTTGTAATGTTATCCACGGTCACCTCCCTGAAACAAACCATCTCTTCTAAACATTCGACAGTCCCTTTACTTTGTTTGACTCCAAAATGTCTGGATTGACAGACGGGCCAATCGGACGATAAGGGAGCGCAGTAACCATTGCCATCCAATTCAAATCCTTCTAAACAAAATGTCTGTATAGGAGCGGCTATAGGAGCGTTCAACATTTGGAAAATATCTACTAATCCATCCGCTCCATCTAACATGCTGCTATCGTAATAATCGTAATGCAATGAATCATCGGAACCTGAAGGTGAGGATATTCCCATGGAGCCTCCATTGCAATAACTGCATGCAGGATGCTTACTTACAATACCTTCACTGATGCATGGTTTGTAATAAAACTGACACTCGCGGGCTATCTCTTCATTTGTCCCGTTTGGACAACTTCCTGTTGTATTTACGAGGCAAAGTCGAGGTTTCTGGATAGTTTGAACCGAAGGCATGATATCAGATCTGCTGATATTCATCGAAACGTTGGACTGTAATGTGGGCATTGGTGTCATGCATGCAAGGGTATTATTATATCCCCACCAACATTTTTGGTCTGCTGAAATGACAACAGCTGTCAAAGAACTTTCAGTATACCCATGGCAAGTAGCACAATCCAGGTTTCTAAAGTACGTGTCCTGGTAAATATAAAGAACATCTATAGTTGCATTGGGAGAAACCTCTTCACAGTTTCGTTTGACATCCTCCTCTAAAGACCATCTTGATGGGCACCTAGCAATCATCCTGTAACCATGTCCAAGAAATGGGTAGAATAGTGGAAGGAAAGAATCCACGATGCATTCCCACACGTCAATGTCTAATACAGTCTCGTTTGATAGAGTCTCGTTTGATAGAGTCTCGTTTGAAAGAGTCTCATTTGACAGAGTTTCGTTTGATAGAGTCTCGTTTGATAGAGTCTCATTTGACAGGGTCTCGTTTGATAGAATTTCGTTTGACAGAGTCCCGCTGGATATTGGGATAGGGTAGTCTGGACAGCAATCACCAAAGAGTTGACACATATCATCGCATCTACATAAAGTTTCTTGTCCATCAAGGCATGATTCCTCAAAGCATGTATTATCTGCATACTGATTTAAATCCATATTTTCTGTGGAAATAAATGGTATAGAAGATATCGTAATTATTCATACGATCCATCTTGTATGAGGTAACGTTTCATGAAGTTTTATGAGAGGTATATCACCCGTTATCGACACATTATTTGTTTGGGTTAATCACAATGGACAAACAATGACCGGATCTGTAACTGACTCCTTTTCTTATTACTTTGGAGGCACAGGTTTATCGAGTTGACTGGTGCTCCAAGAAACTTCAAGGTATTAAACATCATTCATTATTAGGAATGAAGATAATGAGAATTATTAAATGAATCAAAGGCAGGAATATTTGTCATTATTAGGTCGAGAAATTTTGTCGATGTTCACAATTTACAAATTAACATAACTTATGTAAGTCTAATGATATCAATGCAAATTAATTGGTTAGTATACATGCTGAAACTGGGTAGGCTTATGTAAAATAATAAATTTAGGTAGTTCCTATTTCTAGTTGCAAACAATGTATTTTTGACTATGTAAATAGTTTACAACTAGCTTAGTAATTTTTTGTTTTAATATGAGCAAAATTGTGGTATACTGTTCATTACGAGCCGTCATTCAGGAGGCGCGATGGCTCAGTGGTATCAAGCAGGAGGTCCTGGGTTCGAGACCACGTCAATGCTCTCGTTTCCCTTTGGTAAGGCATTGATCATCATTACCAGGTTCCTCGGGGAGGAATGAAAGCCGTTGGTCTTCTGGTTGCTTATTTAAAAGCATATACACGCTTTCTAAGTAGTCAGGTGAAACAATCATCAACCGACCATCACCATACCCATTAAGATACGGCTGTCACACCGGATCAGGAAATCGGAAGCATTGTGAGAGGGCGTGATTGCGTGTGATGGGATTATTATGTGATTATCCCATCAATAGTTATCAAAATGTATCCCTTTTTTTTTAGTGATTATCAATATTCTATTTTTACCTGCAGATGCATTGATAACAGAGTCGCTTGAATAAAAAATACTTATGTCCGGGAAGTCAGGTGATGAAGAAGAGTCCGTCATAAAGTCTGAAATACAAAAAAAGAAAAGAAAATTAAATTACCATACCTAAACATAAGACTATTCCAAAACCTTTATCTGCGATTATAATACGTTCTTTCTCCCATGCGGATATCCCAAAGAGACTCTCAATGATATAGGTTTCAAACACTCTACTGACGTTATAATCTTCTCTGTGGATGTGCAATCAAATTACCTTTCTTTAAAATTAAAATGATAATAAACGTATGAAGAAATTTCAACCGAATCAAAATTGATAAAACTGTCAAAATAAAGGTTCAGGTTTGAAATGCAGTCATCATAGCGACTGCAGACTTTAAGGCAATTAAGAATGATTTCATCATTATTAGTGACCTACATTAATTGTTGTATACAGTTATTATGTTGAAAATAAAAGCATACTCAAGATGCGGCTGTCACACACGAATCAGATAATCTGAAGCAATTTGCATCTAGTAGTTTATCAAATTTATCAAAATGTATCCTTTATTCAGTAATTATCAATATTCTATTTTTACCTTTAGAATCAATACTACTCATGTCGAGAAAATCACTTGATAAAGAAAAGTCCGTATAGTCTGAAATACAAACAGGAAATGATATTACCATACCGAAATATATGACTATTTAAAAGTCTTTAATGCAATGGAATTATATATTCTTGACGTTTCAATCGTCTCTGTGGAAGTGCGATCAAATAACATCTCATTTTCCAGTAATAATATGTAGAAATTTTCGTTGAATAAAATTGATAACAAATAACCAGTTTTGTTTGTTATATAAAGCTAGTGTTTGGGCGACGTTTACGTTTAAAATGCAGTAATCTAGCGACGGAAGACTTTGATCAAAACAATGCAGACTGATTTATCATTATTAATAACATACATGGATTGTTGTATAAAGCTAATATGTTGGAAATAAAAGCTGAAGGTTCATCAATTACCTGCATAGTTTCCTGGAGTATAAACTTCGATGTTTACCCTAAACCCCAGCTCTGTAACTGAAACATCTGAGGTAAATACCAGCCACATCTCATTGCTGTTAGAGACTATGATATCAGGTAAAATAGAACCTGAGAGAGTAGCCAATAATGATGCTGTATCATCTGGATCAAGACCAGAACCAATCCTCAAGCTGTCATAGCTGTCTTCCAGATTAAAGGTGCTAAAAACTGCCATGATCTGGTAGTCTGCTGGTCCAGAAACAAGCCATTGAGTGTTGACGTTATTTGGATAGTTGTCTGGATAGTTTGGTGAAACGATCGTCAAGTCCTCTATATACGTACCAAATTCTGTCCCGATGTCAAGAGCTAGTTAAAAGAATAAATAATTCGTGCTCTTGGTTAAAAATGGTTATACAACCACATGATTGTCATTCCGAAATAATAGAATATGAATTGAAAGGGAAAGATGCTTATTGTGTTTATGGGGAAGAGTGATAACCATCGTATTCATCTAGCGAAAAGATAGATGGTTGGAGGAGAAGTATGAAGTACATGCAGGTAAAAGGTCTGCCTGTCGAACCAAAGATATTTGGTTTGAATCCAACCTAGGCGGATGACTGAAGCCAGCGTTGTGTTAAACTTGCCCTTCCCTTGTTTCTATTAGAGCCATGCTAGTTTAGATGGGAAAACACTTAAATGGAGGCTCTGTGAAGAGGAGATCGAGTTGCACGTTAAGAACCCACTGCATCATTCGAAAAGGGTAGGGGTAAACCCCGTTGTAGCGGTGCACCGGCACGTTCTAGTCAGTTATAAGTGGAGGAGAGACCCAAGAGTTACAGTTATTCAGTTTTCCCCCTCTCCGGCAGAGGTGACGCCAAATATACTTATAATATATCTTATAATGTCATATGCTTATCGTGAGGGCATATAGCAATTACTATTACAAAAGCTCATATAGAGGCCTCGATGATCATAATTCCATCTCGTGTTTTCTCTTGTTCTGTTAAGAAATCGTCTAGCTATTCTTGACATCTTCAGCCGACATCTTGTAAAAACAAGTCTTATCGACAGTAAAAGTACAGGGCAATTTCGCTCTCCTAATGCAGCAATAACTATCTAAATTGTATTCGTTATAAAATGTGATAACTTATATTGTAAGCAAGGACCATATCATTTCAATAACAATTGCTCAATATGTTAATACGTTACATACAAAATGATGAAACTATCACTTGGCAAGAGGATAGTTATGACTTATGACTATTCTAACGGATGCAATAACCAGAAAACAGAAATGAATAATTGCCACCTTTAGATGACGCGACGCACAAATAGATTAGCGCACATTAATTTTGTTGCGACGCCAAATTACTTTTGATTCATCGTGTGATGTCACAATGCTTATCAGTAAGTATTTTGGCGTAAAGTCGGCTTGCGAAAGTAAATTTCTTAGATGCGATCTGAATAGGACTTAAGACGTTTTACTTAGCTTAGCAAAAACTTGAAGTAAAAGTTGAACTTAAAAAAAGTATGTAAATGAATACCGCCTCAGTTTGCTCTGTTTGAATTTTCGAGGGCCCCCAACAAAAATTTGGTCACTACCCCCCCCCCCCCCCCCCCCCCACCACTGAGCGGGTGTAGTGAGTTTTTTTTTACTCAACACAACACAACACAACACCCGTATATATATCAGTGAGAAGCGAATTAATGATATTGATAAATCTGTACGACCATTGGGAAGGACTTTGGATGAACAAGCGAAATGATTTTAATTATTTTTGCGGGATTTTGCATCTGTAATTATGGGTGTGATAGTATCCTGAAGTAAAAAGTAACCCATGTTAAGACCAAGATCTAAAAAGTGGGGGCACTTTTAGGGATTTTGCGGCACAAATCACACCCCATGTTTAGAGATTTTTGACATAAAAAGGCAGCCATTAGAACGGCACATCCCAGTATATACCGCATTAGGCGAATTTGAATGATGCTTTGAGTAATATCATTTCAAACTGACTAGAAATAATTTATGCATTTGCACATTGGTAGCCGGGAATGAAAAACTTGATTCGACTTTGAGGTAAAAATCGATGCAAAATGATGATCAAAATGTTATTGACAATGGATGTGCAAGACCACGAATTGTTGAATTCTAAAAGTATGATTTTTTTTTTTTAATGTGTTAAATATACAGGAAAACCGGCCATAAGTAGGTCTCATCATTGTAATCGAGCGTGAGAATGTTTATTTCCAAGACATCCTGAAATTACGGTAAAAACAATAAAAAGGGGATTAAACTCACCAATAGTAAAATTTACAGCAACAATAAGAACAAATCCTGCTCTGACGCTCAGTAATGAAAAATCCATTTTCATTGATTATTTTATTGATTCAGAGTTGTTTCCAACAATTTGTGAGGACACTGTGAAGACTTTATTCGAGCGGTCTAACCTAGGCAATGATTCTCTACTCAATGCTGTATGGTAAATCTGATCTCTAGCTGCTTCAAGTACTGATCAAGACCAGTCAGATTTTTAACCACTTGACCCACTTCAGTATTCCTTGACCTTGTCAGCTGAATATCAATTACGTTCTCAACAATCGGATCTCATCTTACATGTACTTCATTATTATTTCTCTCTCTCTTACTCCCACTCTCTCTCTCTCTATTCCTCTTACCCCCCCCCCCCCACTCTCTCTTCTTCTGACTACGTCTCCCTCTCTCTCTTCTTATGACTACATCTCCCCCTCTCTCTTTTCATCTCTCTCTCTTTCTCTCTCTCTGTCTCTTACTCCCACCCTCTCTTCCTCTTACTTTCTCTCTTCCCTCACTCTCTCTCCCTCTCTCTCTTCTTATGACTACGTCTCCTTCCCTCTCTTCATCTAACTATGCCTCCCCCTCTCTCTCTTCCTCTCACTCTTACTAATAACAGATCATTCACGCGATACCAGGACATCTAGTTCATGGAAGGGTACTGTATATGATCGGTGATAGGATTTTGTCAACGAGAAATCACTTTTTTTTTAAAATTCCCAGTTGGGGGAGGGGGTCGAGTGACCATCTAAACAAACAAATAAAACTATAAACATGGCAAAACAATACATTTTTCAGATGCATTTTGGCTCAAAATATTGAGATGAGGTTGTGTACTGAATGTGTATTCTACTTGGATTTCAAAATGCCCGGCCCTGAAATCCCTTAGTGATTTAAGATAATCACATCACTTCATATCGTACTCATTGAATGCACCAGGCGCGGATCCAGGATTTCTTAGGGGGGGGGGGGGGGGGGGGCCCACTTTTTTTTTTTTTGGTCCGAAAAAAAATCGTAACGACTCAGCCATCTGCTAAATATAAATAAGCGGGGGGGGGGGGGGGGGGGAAGAGGACACTTTTTTTTTTGGTCTCGAAATTTGAAAATTTGACATTTTGTTCCTTGGGGGGGGGGGGTGAGGTCACCTTTTTTAGGTCAGCCATTGGCATATTTTTTTATTTTTTTTAAATTAAAAAAAAAAAAAATTCACAGAAAGGGGGGGGGGGTTGCTCCAAAATACACACATAAAAAACCGAAGGGGGGAGGGTCAACCCCCTAACCCCCTCCCCCCTTCCGTACGTGCCTACTCGTCTGAAAATAGTTTTTCCCCTCCCGCGCGAAGCGCGGAAGCTTTTACGTTTCATTAAATCATTAGAAAAAGAAGACGATTCGTTGTACAGTTTTTTACTCTTAATCCTCGTCTTAATTCATCCCCCTCTCCCGCGCAAAGCTCGGAAGCTTTTACGTTTTATTAAATCATTAGAGAAAGAAGACGATTCGTTGTACCGTTCTCGACTCTTAATCCTCATCTGAATTCAGTTTTCGCCTCCTCCCTCCCGCGCAAAGCGCGGAAGCTTGTACGTTTCATTAAATCATTAGAGAAAGAAGACGATTTGTTGTACCGTTCTCGAAAATAATCCTCGGCTGAATACAGCTTTTACGTTTCATTAAATCATTAGCAACTGATATCCCCCTTCTTCCTATTTTGTCCTTCCCTTTTTCTCCTCTTTATCTTTTTTCTTTCCCTTTCCTTCCTTATCTTTTATTTTTTTATTGGGGGGGGGGGGGGAGGGGGAGGCAAGTCCTCCCCCCCCCCCCGATCTCCTTTTCCCCTCTTTTCTTTGCCTCTTCCTCTTCTTTTTTTCCCTTTCTCTCCTCTTTCCCTTCTTTTCCTTCTCTCTCTCTCCTTTTTTTTTTTTTTTTTTTTTTTTTGCGGGGGGGGGGGGGGGGGGCAAGGCACGCTCGGCCCCCCCTGGATCCGCGCCTGGTGGTGCTTGACCTATATTTTCTGAAAGTATCATCTGGCAGAGGCGTATCCAAACATTAAAAAAAAAAAAAAAAAAATCAGGGTTGAATCCCGTCCAGATGATGATAACAGAGGGGAGGGAGGGGGTACCTGCTTTATAGTCCTGTGCGAAGTTTTAACAAATATCAGAAAGAAATTGTTTAGACCTAGGCCTATATGAAGACCGCCCAAGGGAGACAAGAAAAGCGGTCTTTATAATGCAGGTGTTTTTTATGTACAAGTTTCTTTAGCTTCTTAGAGAGACATTATTCCATAAAAATAGAAAATATGATCTTTGTAAGCAGGCGGTCTTTTTATACAGGTGGTCGCTAAAGCAGGGTTCATTGTGTTAATAGAGACTTACATGTGTTACACGATCCATTTCTGTATAGCCATCCTTCACAGCAATCCAAGATGGTGGTATTTACCATCCGAGTTACCTGTCGAGATTCCAATGCAGTTACTAGTCTGTGGAAATCGAAAGTTATTTTTCACGAGTGTAGAATAAGACAAAATTTGGTGGACACCACATATTTAAGAGCCTTGCGTAGATGTTTGTTTTTTGGTGTGTGCTTGTGCGTGCTTGTGCGTGTGTGTGTGTGTGTGTGTGTGTTTGTTGACGACGTTAAGTGAAATACGCATCACGTTTCATATCTAAAAAACCACTCATAAACCTTTTTTTTTTAATTCATATTTTTAGACACATACTATGCCAGATTTCTTTAAAAAACTTACTGACAAGAGTTTAAAAGAAAAACATGTGATCATATTTAAAACTTTGGCAACAACCCCCCCCCCCCCTCCTACCCCCAAAAAGAGCGTTCCAAGACCCCAAAACCTACCTCTCACGGATGCACTGCCACCAGCTACACATTGAGACATATCTCTCGACTCGCTGCACTGTGTATGTCTCAGCGTAATATGCTGGGCGCCTGTAGAAAATGAAAGAAGCATATTTTTTGTATATATTATTGATAGATATGTGTAAAGGGGCTAAGAATAGCAAAAACCGGAGTACAATTTTCCTCCTTAAAGTGATGCTCCGAATTCGGTACTTATTACTTATTGTTTTGTGTTCATTTTGTTTTTAATGAATGCTAACGTTTCATAATATACCTTTTTTCTTGAAATGTCAAAATTACCATCATCTAAACAATTATTCTAACTTGCTGTCCCCTTTCAAGACCATAAGCGTAGTAGACTATATTTCAGTGAAGTTAAATTGGAAAATGAAGATCGAACTTTACTATTTATGCCTAACTGAAATAAATTTATAAATTTTTAGCACATTTTCTTCACCTCTTGTTACTCCTAAACAATAATAAAAAGAAATTTGAAAATATCTTGCTACATGTCGCCTAAATGAAATAAACGATATAAAAAATGGTTTAGTGGGCTTGTAATGATATATATAATTGTGCTTGGACTCTTAGATTAAATAAATCAATTATGTCAAGTTTGTTCCTCCGTAGAAATACTTATAATGTTTACCTACCCCGGCAGGACAATTAGTTTACAAATTTAGACTACATAGTAGCTGAATTCTGATCAGGAAAGAATAGAAAAGGGGTATATCGAATCATGGTTTAGTCAAATTACATTCCTTCTTCCCAGTATAACATCTATGTTATATCTAAGCTTTTAAATATCACCCCTAATCTCAGTGTTTTGTATAATTATATCAATGGAATATTTCGTGAAATGTGAATAAAATATATGAATAAAACAAATATCCATTTGAAATTGGAAATTCGTTCTTTTCGGCTTAAGTGCATTCATAATTTCGATTTATGAATTTTTTGACCAATAATTTTATTATCTCATACCTGGTTGTAACGTTGCAAACATTTGGATCACCTGGGCTGAGGCTTGTCGTTGTGCTATTAGTACTATTAGTACTTGCCGAGCTATTTTCCGAAGCAAACGTCAGCAGCAGCAACAACACGATACCGAGAATTTCACTTTTTCTTCGCTCCATCTGGTTTCCAGCTTCAGCGAATAAAGGTAAATTGCTATCGACCAAGGTATTCACTTCTATTCAATGTCCTACTTTCCTAAACCATTCGCTTGTTCAAACCAGACGATGTGATCACTAACTCAGTTATAATCGACGTGTTCTTATAAATGTTAAACATGAAGTAAAGAAGTTAGGATTAGGGTGTGTCAGCTTATTCCATTGTATTCCTGAGAAGTACTTGCAAAAGAACAGACGATTAAAATGTGGTTGTGTTAATAAAAAACTTGCAGTGTGAACTCTTTTAACAATTCGGCAAAAAGTCGTTTGCTGTTACTTTTTGAGAACTATAATGACAAATTTAAACGATTTTTATTTCATGTGCTAAAAGTTGATGACTATAATTCGATGAAGAAACGTAGACATCCATTTGATGCTCGTCGAACAATAGACTATCACACAGAGCACCTTCTTCTTTGTCGTTTATAGCTCAGGTGCACCACCAAAATGAATATTGATAGCTCTTGATTGTACAGGTAAGGCAAGCAAGTTGTTCATAGTGCATTTAAGGAGAATGGCCATGTGAATATGATATGAACTTTATACATACACTGAAGTCGGCGGAAGGAAAAACACAAAGGGGTGGGTGGATTAAGCACAAGATATTAGGCTAATGCCGGACAAAAATGGTTACATTTAAGGGGTTAACAGGAGAAAGAGGATTTCCCTGATTAGTTATAGGTTGAAATTTCCCAAGCATTTTTATTTATCTGCTTACCTTTCTTTCTTTTCTTTTTTTTTTTTTTTGGGGGGGGGGGGGGGTGGGTGGTTGGTAAAGCACAAATTTGTATGTTCGTATGTGTGCGTAAGTGGGGGATGATGACAAATCCTGGGTACGAAACAGGCAAGATACGTTAGTCCCCCTACCCCTCCTCCTGAGAATGTCCCCGTATGCCTTTAAAATATCAAGACAACACAAAGTAATCTAGGCTCACTGGATATCACTGGATTATGAAGGAATAAAGAGAAGAGAATGAGAACAGATGGCTAACGAGGAGTAGTTAAAATATATATTGCCTTAATTTGGTCATAATTCATAAGTTTACCGTCTGACCACAGTTTTTCTGGCCCTGACTAAAAGTAGAACAAAAAAAAATAAAAAAAATAAAAGCATAACAAGATCAATGCATTTATAAACGAGAAAGAGAGAGGAAGAGAGTCAAAGGTGGATATAAAGAGAGGGAAAGAGAATGTAAGAGAGAGAGAGAGAGAGAGGGGGGGGGGGAGTGTGAAAGGGAGAAAAGGAGAGAGAGAGAGAGAGAGAGAGAGAAAAAGGGAGGGGTATTTGCCTGTCAATGATTGATCCGGGTTAACCTTTCTTCTTCTTCTTTTCGTTTACTGTCATTAAAATTATTTGTCCCCTACAGATCGTTTCAAATTCCTCTTTTTGACAAAAGAAATCTTCTGTATCTCCCCAATTGATATATGAAATGGAATAAAATCAATCAATCAATTCTAGTTACACACCTAGATATGAAATAAAATATCCGGAATCAATCGACAATTATACCCTCATAAATTGAAGCAATTTAATAGGCTGGATAAGAAATGTTTATACGGAAGTACAGGTAACTCACCTTTAGATATATTTAAGCTCAGTTTCGATTGACCTTGCCAAGCGAGTCATTATCCTTTTTGGTTCGTTAAAGAGGTGTTCATGGTGCTAGTCAATGTCATGTTTGGTGGAAACTTGGTGTATTTCTTTGTTACTCTAGTTGGCCTCAGACTAAAAGTTTAGATTTTCTCTTTTAGCTTTAAAAGTTAAATAATAATAATAATAATTGAAATAATAAAATTGATAACAACAACAGTAATGGAGTCTTACTGACTTAGGGTTGCCACATCAGTACCAGTACTGTTCTTCATGCGGGCCCTGTAATAATTCACCCAAGCTATTGTCAGGTACCCATTTACACCTGGGTAGAGAGTGGTAAATATGGATTATTGTTTTACCAACGGACATTAGTGCCTGGGGTTCGAACCATCAACCATAAATTAAGAATGAACCACTATGTCACGACACGTCCACTTGTATGAGGACAAAAAGATTTATTTTTTGAAAATCATATCGGTCTGTAAATTAAAAGCTTTATACAATTTCATCATTGAATCAATACAAATTGAGCGAATGCACCGTAATACTAGATGTTATTTGGAAATTATAATCCTAAAAATCAACCCTAACTGTGGGATTTATCAAGAATGCAGACATCTCATCTAAACACTTTTTAAGTAGACGAGTTGCACCCTGACACTTTATCCCAAAATAAAAGTTTAACCAAGGAAATCAGTTTTTTTTTCTCTCATCAGTTGGACTTTTAGCAACACAGACTTTCGAAAATTAATCTAAGGAAATTTCGGTAGCCTCCTCTACCACCTTTTGAAATTAGCCAATTTCAATGATGTATAATGTAATCCGGAGACGATTACTAACAGAAGGATATAGAAATTGCCCGTGAGGAGATTTTTCGAAAGTCTTTGCGACCGTGTTCCTTTATAAATGTTTTTCACAGGTAATTTATTATTCTTGGCATTTCTTTTAATAGTACAATACAAAGTTATAGCAGGAGCTAAGAAAATTGTGTATTTGAAATACTATGTCGGATTCATTGTTCATGGGTCTATTTCAATAATTCAATTCAATTCAATTTGTTTGTGTAAGATTATTCGCTTTATTGATTGTGAATTATTTTGAAATTGTTATTATTTTTAAATGAAAAAAAAAAATATAAAAAAGGACTCGGTGGCAAACAGGTCAAATAATAATAAAAGGATATCCTGATGTCACCAATACGCAGTATTTCCCTCCCTCAGAAAACCACTCATCAACAAGGAAGTTAAGGATCATCATTACAACCACTCAGCTCCTTGCTTCCTCATGTCAGCCAATTGATTTCAATTTTGGGGGGTAATTTCATCATCTTACAAAGAGTATGTGCCAGGTAATGTAATGTAGACATTACTATGGATTGTCTTGATTAATTGAATGATCGTTTTAATATTGATTTTTTTTTTTAAATTAATTTCCATACAAAATTAACTTCAATACGTGTTCCCTATATCAATTATGTTCGGATTGTGTATCATGTCACTGTAAAGATCGTACACAATTATAAAAAGGTGGTGGATCGGGCTATTGAAATGGCTTTATAAGTTTATTTCTCGACTTTCTTTCGCTGCTGAATTGTTTTATAATACAAATATATACAGAAATAGTCACATGTGCTAGTACGTCCGGTAACTTAATACTTCATGTATAGTAGTAGTCTACAATAAATAAAGTGGCACAATTATGAATGTAATAATTATGTGTATTACAACACCAACAAAATCAATTACAGAAAATATTATGTAAAGAAAAAGTATAGCTTCAAAACGTCTGTGATGTGTGCGTTTGTATGTGTGTGTGTGTGTGTGTGCGTGTGAGCACGCGTGTGTATGTATACACGTGTACTTGTTAGAGCGTTCCTTCTGTCCATAATTTTGTTTCAAAGCACTTGATTGGCAAGTGCAAAGATTGACCTAGCTTGACCTATATATCAAACTGGTTTGTTGTTGTGATCATCCGATCATATTATCAGGTGATCATAATTATACGTGCAGTATTTCAATAAGGCTTAAAGGGCCTGCCAATCGGAGGTCTATAAAAAACAATTAAAGTTCATCATAATATCTACTTTCATAAAGGTGCACCCAAAACAGAAGTATCATGTTTACTGCATCCCATCTCATCTTCCGTACTTAAACCCTTTAATTAAAGATTGTTTTGTACGTTAGATGTGTTTCGTTACATTGGAGATAAATTAAAGTTACTATGTAGCTTTTGAAGAAAAAAGCCCATATCATTGAACATTGACATTAAGCATTATCTGGAAATTAAGATTATTCCTTTAATTACGATGAATCTAGAGATACCATTGTTCGTACTGCGGAACGAACAGACCACTTATTTTTCTTGTTATCCTTATTGAAAAGAACATTATTTTATTCGTAGTAGATGATGACCGTCTATATCAAAATATCTACTCACTTTGTCCGTTCTAATTTTTGATCATTATTATCAAAACTTCCAAGATCTATTTTTGTACATTTTAATGGCAAGTTAATAAACGATACGACTAATTTCTCGACCTTGTCTATACTTAAATTCATGAATGTTCTTACCATCTTCCGTTTCTCTTTTCGCTCTACTTTTATTTCAATGATACAAAAATTCTGCATTCGAACGATTATGAAAGAAACCGAGAAAGTGATTCCAAGCACTTTAATATCGATATCTGCTTTGTTTTGACTGTAAAATAAATGTAGAATAAATTTGAGTCTGCTTTCCGCCTCTCCAACTTCATTCTTTATCTCTCTTAACTTGTCCCATTCTTCTCCCATCTTAGCTTTCAATCTCCTAATCGCTATGACATTTTCTCGTCACTCTCCTTCACTCTCGTAAATATCCAAATCTAGATATCCAATCTCATACTCATTGATTGTGATTTTATTTGAAATGTTATGTAAGAAATTTGGCTTTGATGTACACCCATTCCTCTTTTGAATTTTCTGTAAACGGATCACCGCGAGTATTCATTGGCGTTTCATTATTGCTGGCAAGACTTTCAATTATTTGAATGTATATTATACTCGTGTCCTTTGCTAGTCTGTTTTTTTAATCTAAACAGGAACATTGATTTCACAGCTCATTTTTGTTTGGTGTCCATATAAGTGTGATCATAGTACAATGTACTTTAGTATCATTGATGTAACAAAGAAATAGGGAAGTTTTAGTTTGTTTGATACAGGCGAATTGAGAATCATCTTCCGAACTGTTGAAAAAACAGGACGTTGATCTTCCGGTAAACAAATCTTAGTTAAGGCTACATTTCCAAAATGTGGAGTCATGTAACAAATTTATTGTCACCGGAAAAATCCGGGGTTTTCACGAGGAATATTTATGCCTTGTTGATAGTTCCTCATACGGTGATATTATAGGCTTAGTTAATATGGGGTAACATGGGAAGGTGTCCTCCTCCCGACAAATGGGGGGGGGGGGGGGGAGAGGAGTTGAAAAATAAAACAAGGTATCCTCATTCTTATCATCTCTGTTATCATGTTGTCATCACCCCCTCGCCTTTGGAGCCAGAAGGCATACATCATATCATTTTACTTTTAATGACCTTCTGGCTTCAAACAGATAGAATTATTTTCTCGTTTACTCAAAACGATATGTAATTTTACATTACACATCCTAGATGAAATAAAAATGAATTTATAATTCACAGGTAGTAAACATAACACTTGCTCATTTCCAAAGAGTTTTTAAGACGATTAATGTTAAATACATGTAATGTTTTACTGATTGAATTGAATATCTTAAGTTTTTAGTTCCATGTTTGATGCTTTTTATGTCAATAAACCAATACAATTAATACAATACAACACATTAGAAATACAGTCATCACATTCTGGACAACAATCACCATTTTTATCGACATCATCATCATCATCGTTGTCATCATCATCGTCGTTGTCATCACAATCCTCAGTATTGCCACATTTTGTCATCATCTTCATCTCTATAAATTTCATCATTTCATGATACCGCAATAACCAGTCGATGGTATTACTGAAACAGATCAAATTGATATATCCATCTTCAGTAGAGAGATGTTCAATTCATATAACACGAACATTGTGCATTGTGACCACCTCAATGGAAAACAGTTTCGTAAACGAAATATTTTGATTAAAAAAAATACTTTATTATATATTCATTAAACTCGGATTCAAATATTATTGTCTGATAATCTTTTCATTCGAATCAAGATCATCTATAGATCATTTTATCTCAATCAGATTGTCTAAAAATATATAAATAAATACACTGTATATCGTTATTTGCGTCAATCAAAATGTCACATGGATTCATCTACATGTATAAATGAAGCTTTTATCTTATACTAAATGAGGAAAATTAATGTAAACAATCATTCTAGATCTTCAGTCGATTGAATGCAAGATTTCAATACAAAATAATAAGTGTAGATATCCTATTGACGGCAAATGATTACTTCCAATGCTAGTAGCCTCGAAGGAAACAGGGGCACGTGCCGCCCATATTGAGGAACAAAAAAGGGAAGTGGAAAGGGGGAGGTAAAGAATGAGAATGAGGGAAGGTAACGTAAAACTAAGATGACACGACACCAGCCCCCCCCCCTAACACAATATCCTCACCCTATGGACGTGTTCTCTAGCAAATCCTCCGCCTAGTAAGAACGGTGCCCCCCCCCCCCACCCCTAACCCGACATCATCGTTCAATGAATAATTATACCAATGCTACGCCACTGATTTGATGCCATGAGTACCAACAAGACCAACATCAAACTCCCGAATGACCAAGAAAGAGCGGTGTGGAAACACTTTGGGGTTGGCCTGGCGATGTGACTGAGGCGACTGAGGTGTAAAGTTTCTAAGGAAATGCCTATCATCATATTATCGATGACGTTATGATGTTGATAGGGCCTTTCTCTTATAACGCATCCTCCATGGTTTTGTATGCTCCTATAGGTGTGGCCAGTAGCGTGCAGCTGAGTCCAGTCATGGGGCACCGGCCATGCTTGGGAAATGAAATGTGAATTTACAAGGCCGTTGATTAGATGTGGAAGGGGTCCCATCGACTTCTTTTGTGTGGCACTTAACCTCGGTTATCAAAATTGTGTAATGACCTTTGGGCCAGTTTGATTTATGTCATTAAGCCGTGAAATTGCAATTTTTCTTCAGGTGGTATTCATGTTATGTGTTTCCCAACTTTATCTTCTCCTGGATCAAAAACCATTACCATCCCAATGGACAGAGGAATATTATTGATAACAGAAAATATTAGTTTTACCGACTACGCTTTCCTGGAACACAACAAAAATTTGTTTAATTTTCAGTTTAAGATATTATGCATTGGTTTTCTTCTTGTAACAAAATAGGCGACAGAAAATAATTTTGGATGAGTAGAATACCATAGTTAACTTAGTTTTTTAGTAAGTATACTCGACAACCCTTCATCTATTTAAATGATAGTTGATCAGCAACTTCAATCTAAATTATCAATCAAAAGAGAATAATAAGTCTGGTTTGGCAGTGGTCATAATCTGTTCCGAATATATTTGTATTTCGGTTAGCATTATAGAATTAGAATGTAATGATGAATGAATGAATACAAATTTGCACATAACTTTTTATATTCGAAATATCGACCAAAATTCATTTTAATTTTAGAATAAATAAAATAACGTTGTGAAAGATATCAGCACGTATAACACAATGTTACAATTACAGGATGACGTCATTTTCTAACGCCGAAGCCCAGATTTTTTCTGTCAAGTAGTCATTGCACTCGGAGTTTTCGAGAGAAAGGTAAAATTTATACTTGGTGAGCATCTTGACACATTCCTCGGATAAGCGAGGGAGACAGGTCAGGTTGCCGCAGCGTCCGTAGGTGTCGATCTGCATATGGCGCTGTAGTTCGGCCACGAACTCGTTCCTCGGCCAGAAGACCTCCTTACAGTTGCTCGCCAACCACGCGATCAATTTAGTCTTTCCTTGCATCCAGTTTTTCGTCTCGCTCTTGTTGGTTTCGTCTTCAGCGAAAGGAGTAAAGTAAGCGTATGGAACGCTTATGTTTGAATACGCACCATACGTCATGTCCACGTGATACTTGAACAGGCCCAGCCTTGGGTTCCACTTGTGCATGCGAAGAACGTTTTCCATGCTGTAAAACACGACAAGTTGGTTGGCAACGGGTTTGTAGCCCAACACATTAGTGAAGGACCAACTCATTGTGAATGGAGAAAGGCCGAAGAGGACGGCATCCATCGTCCTGGCAATGCGGAGATCGGTATCCAGATGGATCTCAAGGCCTTCTCCATTCGGGCACTGGACTATACATGGTTTGGTCTCAGGCTTCCCTTTCTCCACTCTTACACAATTGACCAAATCTTCCAACTCGTATCACGTCGAGATAGGACGAAGCTCGGAATGGATGTACAGACTTCGCGTTCTTCTCTTGGTTCTATTGTCATGTTTGGGAGACTTGATTACTGTGTGGTCACCATTGTCATTCCTGACATCACCATCCCACGCTTTATCAATGCTCTCAAACTCTCCACTAGTTCTGACAAAAGACAAACTTGAGCGGTCAATTTTGTGTTTTCCTTGGCTTGGAAAGGTGATGAAGTTAATAAAATATTGTTAGGCAGACGAAGATGACGGCCAGAGTAAAAAGAATTAGTCGTAGATGATTGAGACTCAGCCGACGACACTGAAATTAAAAGGGAAAAGTAAAACGCTTTCGATGTTAGCCTAACGAAATACAATGTCAACTTCTATACTCAGGCGCGGATCCAGGATTTCTTAGGGGGGGGGGGCCCCTTTATTTTGTTGGTCCGAAACAAATCGTAACGAGGGGGGGGGGGGGGGGGGGAAGAGGACACTTTTTTATGGTCTCGAAATTTAAAAAATTGACATTTTGTTCCGTTGGGGGGGGGGGGGGAAGTGAGGTCACCTTTTTTAGGTCAGCCATTGGCATATTTTTTTTTTTTTTTTTTTTTTTTTTTTAAATCACAGAAAGGGGGGGGGGGGTCAACCCCCTAACCCCCTCCCCCCTTCCGTACGTGCCTACTCGTCTGAAAATAGTTTTTCCCCTCCCGCGCGAAGCGCGGAAGCTTTTACGTTTCATTAAATCATTAGAAAAAGAAGACGATTCGTTGTACAGTTTTTCACTCTTAATTCATCCCCCTCTCCCGCGCAAAGCTCGGAAGCTTTTACGTTTCATTAAATCATTAGAGAAAGAAGACGATTCGCTGTACCGTTCTCGACTCTTAATCCTCATCTGAATTCAGTTTTCCCCTCCTCCCTCCCGCGCGAAGCGCGGAAGCTTGTACGTTTAATTAAATCATTAGAGAAAGAAGACGATTCGTTGGACCGTTCTCGAAAATAATCCTCGTCTGAATACAGCTTTTACGTTTCATTAAATCATTAGCGAAATAAGACGATTCGTTGTACCGTTATGACTTTTAATCCTTGTCTAAATTCAGTTTTTCCCCTCCCACGCGAAGCGCGGAAGCTCTTACGTTTCATTATATCATTAAAGAAAGAAGACGATTCGTTGTACCGTTCTCGAAAATAATTTAGTTTCCCCCACCCGCGCGAATCGCGGAAGCTTTTACTTTTCATTAAATCATTAAAGAAAGAAGACGATTCGTTGTACCGTTCTCGACTCTTAATCCTTGTCTAAATTCAGTTTTTCCCCCGCTTCGACGTTTCATTTAATTTTTAGAGAATGAAGACGATTCGTTGTACCGTTATGACTTTTAATCCTTGTCTAAATTCAGTTTTCCCCCTCCCAGGCGAAGCGCGGAAGCTCTTACGTTTCATTAAATCATTAGAGAAAGAGGAAGATTCGTCGTACCGTTCTCGACTCTTAATCCTTGTCTAAATCAATTTCCCCCCCCCCCTTCCGCGCGAAGCGCGGAAGCTTCGACGTTTCTTTAAATTATTATAGAAAGAAGACGATTCGTTGTACCGTTCCCGAAAATTATCCTCGTCTGAATTAAGTTCCCCCTGCCCTCCCCCGCGCATAGCGCGGAAGCTTTGACGTTTCATTAATTCATTAGAGAAAGAAGACAATTTGTTGTACCGTTCTCGACTCTTAATCCTTGTCTGAATTTCAAATATGTTCTTTGTCTATTCCCTTTTCTTCCTACGTCCTCTTCCTTTACACCCCTCTCTTTTTTGGCCGGCGTTTATTGGGGGACCACCCAACCGCCCCCCTGGCTACGCGCCTGCTGTCAGATGAACATTATGTTGATACCTTGTCCGCCCCGGAAGCTCAGGGGTTTAAGGTTTTAATTTACGGTCAGATTAGCATTCAGGGGTCCGCCTTAGCGCCCTAGACGGGGTCCTGGGGGCAGAGCCCCGGAAGTTCAGGAGTTTAGGCATTTAATTACGGTCAGATGAGCATTATTTTGATACCTAATTGTTACAATGGCAGGTCACTAATTGGCTTAGGGTTCAGGGGGCGGAGCCCCGGAATCTCAAGGGTTTTAGGCACTCAATTACGGTCAGATGAGTATCGAGGGGCTCGCCTAAGGGCTCTTGGTTGGGTCCAGGGGGCAGAGCCCCCAGAAGCTCAGGGGTTTTAGGCGTTTAATTACGGTCAGATGAGCATTTTTGATACCTTATTATTTGTGACACTAGCAGGACACTATTTGGCGTGGGGTCCAGGGGGCAGAGCCCCCAGAAATCAGGGGTTTTAGGCATTAAATGACCATCTCCGCTTCTTTTCTCCCTTTTCTCTTTTTCTTCCTCTTTTTGTTCCCTTTTAGCTCTCCTCTTTTCCTTTTCCTTCCTTCTCTCTTTTTTTAGCGGGGGGGGGGGGGGGGGGGGGGGGGCTAGGGCCTTTTGCCCCCCCCCCCCTCCTCGATCCACAACTTGTTGGCGGGAAAATTGCAACTGATATCCCCATTCTTTTCTTTTCTTCTTCCTATTTTGTCCTTCCCTTTATCTCCTCTTTATCTTTTTTCTTTCCCTTTCCTTCCTTCTCTTTTATTTTTTTATTGGGGGGGGGGGGGGAGGGGGGAGGCAAGTCCCCCCCCCCCCCCCCCCCCCCGATCTCCTTCTTCCCTCTTTTCTTTTCTTCTTCCTCTTCTTTTTTCCCCTTTCTCTTCTTTTTTCCCTTTCTCTCCGCTTTCCCTTCTTTTCCTTCTCTCTCTCTCCTTTTTTTTTTTTTTTGCGGGGGGGGGGGGGGGGGGCCAAGGCACGCTCGGCCCCCCCCCCCCTGGATCCGCGCCTGGAATGCACAACATACACTATATGTCAATGCTAGAAAGCATAACAAGGAATTAGTATATCACCTTGGGCCACAACATTTAGGATCAACAAATCATTTACTTCTTAAACAAAGTGTGGGAAACACTCCCACTACGGAATAAGGACAAATTCATACAGCAGGAATACTGAACACTTATTTAATAGTCAATATGAAAGATACATGATACAATAGTATACAATAGTATACAATAACTTGCAATCATAACATTCAAAAGTCATTAACAATAACAGACGAGGCTGCCACGGAAATGATCCCTGAGATTCTACATAGTTGTGCATTGTAAGAGACTGATATAAACCTACGGCATAACTTATAACGAAACCAATACACAAGTACAATCTAATCTACCCCAGAATAAATACAACAGAAACAAATATATGACATAGCACTGACCCTCTTATCAAACTCCTCTCGTACCAAGTTTGGGCTGAAGCAATGCGTATTTCCTAAAATGTTGTGTTATTTTATTTCATAAAATAATAATAATTATAATATGGATATTAATAAAGCGCCGGTATCCACCGTGCTCTGACGCTCACGGCGCTGTACACATATGACCCTGGTTGTAGCCTAGCTGCCAAAGTAACTAGCGCTCAAGCATATCAGGATCCCATTTACACATGGGTGGAGAGTGGCAAATGTAGATTAACGTCTTGGCAGCGGAACTTTACCCCCGTACCTTGTGACCTGCAGTCGGCGACTTATCCACTCGACCACAACTTGATGTATTCACAAATGAATGTTCCAAGATTTCGAGTAATGATGTCCTGCTTTTTATTGATCTTGTGTCTTAGAAACTAGACTACAATCCTTTAAAGAAAACCAAATTTAATTACACTCTAACAGCAGATCAAGTTTCAACCTATCTAACCGATAAAAAATTACAGCAATTCTGAAATCAAAGGAATTAAATAAATCACTAATCATAATAACTGGAGGATAAATCTAAACACATTTCTCATACCATACTCCAATTCTGTAATCAAATCATTCATTCATTGTACTCACTCATTTGTTTTTGTAATTAAAAGGAGTACATTCAAGTTTGAGTGATTTCTCACACTCGCACATAATCATGCTTCCCATTAGCCCAGGTGTATTTTCAAAACTTTAACAGTACCCTTAAAGATAAACTTGAGTTCTGGTAAAAAAAGAAAATGAATTCTCACAGAATCTTACAAAACTTACACTGAATGTTCAAGATTACAAATAAATGTCATGTGCCAAACAATTTTGGAAGAAAATGTATACTGGCTGAGTAATGAGCACAGAAAGATAAGGAAATCAGGGTAGTACTAGCCCCGACACCATGTGTGTTGTCCCATATACATCTTTCTGTGTATTAAAGTGATTGTTACTTTACCAAGACTCTGCCAAATTTATGATGATTTTGATGACTCCAGAACCTTGCATTACACACCATTACTTACATGCTATATGATCAACTTTTCTGATCCATTTCACACCTTTTCTTTCACAATGCAATCGCATTACCAGAACTCGAGTTTATCCTTAACTGCATGACCCAAATTTCACATAACCCACAAAAAAAATTTTTTTTCAATCTTTAACTCACTGCAAACACTGACCATTATCTTCATTACTTCCCCATTATGGGTTAATGTTAAATTTCACAAGTACACATTTCAATACCCAATGTTTGGAGATGAGCTTATGGACATACAGCAGCAAACAAATACACGATTCAAATCCCTACCAAATTTTGTAATTTGTGAAGTGTGTGAAAATTTGATTTGTCCTGATTCATGTTTCTTGAGAATATGGCATATAAAAGCTTAAATCTAAAAGTATTCAGCAAAGGCCCTAATTCCACTAGTCCTCATTTAATTCTTGAGTTACGAAAAACACCACCCCCCCCCCCCCAAAAAAAAAAAAAAAAAAAAAAAAAAAAAAAAAATTAATTTAAAAAAAAATGAAATGAAATTTACAAGTGGTATGAACAATTTAGTTGTTAACTGTACATATACGATTTTGGTAATGTCATAAGTTTCTCCCTAAAACTGAGATATTCAATTCAACTCTATGGATCAACAATTTATTAATATCATACCAATATGTGCATAAGCAATACATTTTATACAAATAATAATAATAATGTATTCAAGACAAACTCTCCATGTATGATTTAATCTAAAGCACATCATATCTAGCATTTATTGAGCTGTATTGAATGAAATCAAGTAAATGGTTTATATAATCAATTTTTTCTACACACATCTAATGTACTGACCTTCTAACATGTTCTATACTATTAATGTACGTCAAAATCCTGTATTATCTATAGAGGATCATTCAGGTATGAAGCAATAAACTGCAGTGATTTTTTTTTCTCCAGAAAGCATGAAAGTGATTGGCAACTGCACGCAACAAAGCTCAGATGTGTATTCACTGAGCTCTGTGTTATAAGGTACAGAAATGTGGAGCCTATTTCACAAAACAGAAACAGGACAACCTGAAGATGTTGTAACGAGTGACACACCTGTACACACCTGCACCACCTGCACACTGCACCCTGCACATTGTATATAGTGCACGGAGAACAACCACCATCACTTCACCAACAGCACATCACCAACAGCACGCAACACAGCACAGCCCTCTCCAGGACAGCGTTCACGCTTTTGGGAGAGTAATTCTTCCAGGTTCAAGGTTATGTGATTATAATATTTTAAAACACGCTGCAGTATACCAAAGCATATCTGAATGAGGCCTTGATCCATGTATCAGTAATCCAATGACAACTCAGTAAACCTGTTTGTGTGTATATTACATTTCTATATTTTTATGTTCTAGTCCTGCAGAAAAAGCACCTCTGACCCTCTTTGAGCATTGTTTTTTCTTCTTTTTTTCCATAGAAATAATTCACTTGTGGGGACCAATCTAACTATTTCAAAAAATTCAAACTTATGATATTTTATGACCATGTTTTTCTAAAAAGAGAGAAATAATAAGCTTAAGGGATGTGAAAGTACACATTAGGTTCCATCCTTACTGCTCACACTACCTTGCATAGATGTAATATGAAAATAAATTCATTTTGAGTTGATTCAAGCTCTAACGATTTCCGTCTCTTCATTGGGAGTAGCGCCCTCAGGGTCAGGAGAGGTCTTACCAATGTTGTTATAGAATGGAAACTCACAGCAGAAGAGACACTTGACGGCTGAGGGCAGAACCTGGTAGAGGCGTGGCCAAAACAAGAGTAATGGACTGGTTGATTTCTTGAAGATTACGTAGGAATCAAGTCTGTTCGTGACATAAACAAAACAGAAACAGGAAAAAGATATTATCAATCAATTATCATCAGTTAAAAGCTACAGCATCATAAGAGAGTTTCAGGTTGAAATCCTACCTTTTTTAGCAATGCTTGACACAAGAATATGACACTTATACAGACTCTTATTTATGATCTATTTTTTATTGTGTGCCTCAGAAACAGAAGAAAATAAAATAAAAAATTATAATTACTAAAGAGCGGAGATGACAAGTGAACCAACAATAAAATCATGCATATATCACAACAATTTTGTTTTTCTTGCAACTCTAATATGCAATCATCTTCTTTTGATATAAGGCTAGTCTCATATATAAAAATGTATACCAATGCACTATTTCAGATGTAATAATAACTATTTAAACAGGGTAGTACAGGGTAGGAACATGACGCAATGGGAACTGAATTCTACAAATTAAACAAGAAATTAAATGACATATATTGTGATATGGCATTTCTAAATAGCATCTTTGCATCAAGAACCTTTGCTAATTTCATAAACTCCATGTCTGATCTAAATACTTAGTAGGATGGAACTTTTTGCAATTTGCAAACTTTTGTTGAAAGCCTTGTTTTAGAGTATTAGTACAATTTGCTATTATGTTTGCTTTAATCGAAATAAATATTACATGCAAATCTGTTTCATCTTTTTCACTACCAAAAATTGCATAGGATGGCAATACAAAAATTGTGACTTAGTGAGAGCCATGAGCATTTCCACAAAAAAGAAAGAAAAAAGAGAGACCTATGAAATTTTTTTAAAGTGTTCAAAACTGCCACAAACTTTCTTTTCATGTCTATAGTAGTCATTCCTACCCCCCCCCCCTCCTCCCACAAAAAAAAAGAATTTGGGAGGTTGATACTCACTGTCCATATCTTTCATCAGCACTCTTTTCCAGTAGGGGGATGCCACTCAAGGTTAGTAGAATAAGCGAGATGAATAGAGGGCCTAATACAGCAATCCATTCAACACCAGTTAATACACTACAGCTCATGATGAACATACCCCACCATAGCATGATCTCACCAAAGTAGTTTGGATGCCTAGACCAGCTCCACAAACCTGCAGAAAAGAGAACATTGACACTGTTCATGGCTATTCAATATTTTGTTAACAATGTGTATGTTTTGGGATTTTTTACAGACGTGTATCAATCAGATATGACTATTTACGTCTGGGGACCGACCTTTAAATGTCACCATCTGAAAGACGTGACTCAGTTTCAAACCTGCGTCCTCGGCTGAATCAGTTTGTAACTTCCATTGTTAGCTGGATGTCAGGTACACGTCACAACAACTAGTTAACCACAATACTGTGCCTTTAACTTGTTATGTGCTACACAAATAATCATCCTGTGACACATTGTATTTATCATGGGATGGATATACCAAATACTTGAAGATTATATAACTATTTCAGAGCAAGATCAATCTATACCGGTGTTAAAGATGAAGTTGAGTTCTGGTCATGCGATTTCATTGTGAAAGAAACGGTGTGGAATGGACCAGAAAAGGTTGATCATCTAGCATATAAGAATTTGTGTGTATTGCAAGGTTCTGGAATCATCAAAATGATAAGAAATTTGGCAAAGTCTTGGTAAAGTTACAAACACTGTACACAGAAAGATGTATATGGGACTACACGAACACGTGGCGTAAAAAACCTACCCCCCAAGTTTTACGATGAACATGACATATTTAGAATATGAAGGCATTTAAAGAGCCATGCTTTTCAGGGAACATTTCTTATCTGATGTTCTTCCACACTTGCATAATAAGAATGATAAAGTTCACAAATTATTTTTCACCTCTTCCCAGAACTCAACCTTCTCTTTAAGAGGGTTGTCATGGAGCTAATCAAGACCTGGAATCTGTAATTTTACAAAGCCATTGTGTTGCACAAGCCACTAGCAATCCTACTGACAATTTGGGTCTATATGAATGACCATGCAGAGAGGCAAAGAAAGAGACCAAACTGTTCATTTACAGATTGTGTACATGTACGTACTACAGCCAGTTTCTTTATACATGCAGTTGCAATTAAATGCAAGCTAGTCAACACTTAAGTTTTGACAAAACAATTTTAATGCAATTCTTATATCTGGAGAAAATTGTATTGCAAATGTGAGAAATTTTAGCCTCCAATTGTTTTCTGGCTATCGCTGTGACCTTTGACCATATTACCCCAAATCTTAACCAATTCATCTGATAAGGGTGAAAGTTTGTAGACACAGGTATAAAGATTTAAGGTAAAGACCAGTTTTGGAAACGCCCCCCTTTCAATAAATGAAATGGAAGCTCTTATTACTAATCATGTGAAAGAATATGTTTTGTCTCATACAAGATGATAACAATTTTGCCGGGAAACCGCCTACTAATTGATATATTTAGTAAATTGGTTTATCTATTTGGACGTGATAGATATCACGTGTGCGTAGTCCCATATACGGTACATCTTTCTGTGTACAGTGCTTGCAACCTTACGAAGACTGGGCCAAAATTCTTATGATTTTGATGATTCCAGAACCTTGCAGTGCACACCAATACTTATATGCTAGTTTCTTTCACAATGCAATCGCATGACCATAACTGGTCTTTATCTTTAAAGATAATGCCTCTTACTGAACAAGACATATTGCTATAAGACAGCACCACTCTAAAGGACAGAGGCTTTAGAATTGGACTTCAAGTTTTGGATGCAAGTTATTCATAAAGGAAATTGGGAAAAGGAGGGGGAATGAGAGAAAAACAGATAAGTAAAAACAATATCAGAAGGAATCTTAAGTTTTATTTATCTTCTTGATATGGACCTGGTGAGTGGTGACTATCTTTCAAGATTACATAATATCTACTTCAAAGAGGAAGGAAGTACTTCCTGCAGAGATGAACTTTCAGTATTTCACTCAAACTGTACAATTTTAGTTTAAAATGGTCATTGCTAGGTTTTCACTTCATCCTCTTGACATCAACAGCTTGTTTTCACATTATTTTTCATATAATTATATCAGTGTTTTTGGTACATGTAGACGTCTACTTCATAAGATATCACAGATTTAGTCTGATTTTGGATGGAAAATCTAGCCGAGATGGTACAAGCATGGTGCAAACATATATGAAGACATGGTTGCACTCCTATTGCTTTTCTTGAATATTCAAGGAAACTAATCAAAAGAAATTTTAAGTTGTTGTTCATCTAAACTGCAAAAAAATAAGATCACTAGGGAGGTGACAGTGTCTAGAAGACTTGGGGTGGGGGCAATGAAATTTCAATCTGCAAAGCATGAAGAAACAGATTATCTCTATCATTTAACAAAAGCAAGGAAAGGAATACCTGCTTGACACCATTTCCCTTTGTTGGCTGGGTCGTTGCGGAAATTGAACTTCTGTTGGTCAGCAATGGTCTCGATAATTAGACCAAGACTGAACAGGGCTGTCCCTACGTAGTCCAGGGCCTCAAAAGTAGTTCCCTCGTTGTATTTCTTAGCATTGATGAAGATGAGTGGGAGACTTACAGTGAAGACCCATACAGCCTGTAGCAGGAAGAAAGATCAACCTTACATAAATAATTTAATACAGAGTGATACAAAAAAATGGGGTCTCTTGGATAAAAGAAAAACAGAACTGTCATGTAAATCACACCTCCTGGAAAAAATATCGCACTTGTTGGCAAGCTATACCTAGCTTAGATGTATAAAGACCACATCTAATCTAAGATTTTAGTAATCTGCTCATTGTATTAAGATAATCTGAGCCCTATTAGAGCTTTTATCAATCCAAATACTAAGTGCAAAACACATTTGATATTAACATATGATCTGAAAACTCTGCAATAGTTGATGTATGGGAGACCAAATGCAATGAAAGACCTTATTGGCACATTTGGTTTGAACTTGAATCTACAATGTACATGTATGCATTTCTGATCATTCAAAATCAAATAGATCCATGCACAGCCCTACAATAAAGCTCTGCATTGTGACAGAGTAAAGGTTTCTGACCCACTGTGAGTAGGCCGATAATCTGGTTTACATGAGGGCAAGTCCAAGCTATTTTGATCCCTACGTCATAGACCAGTGAGACCACATCTACGATTTTAGTAATCCGATCATGATATCAAGATAACAGACCTACTAGAGCTTTTATCAAGATTCAAGATTTTTTTTTTTTATTTGATATCAATCTAAAACTCTGCAATACTTGATGATGTATGCAAGACTAAATTATTGGACTTGACCATGATCCTTGATCTCACCTGGAATATCCAGAAACCTGCAAACTTGAGGCAATTCTCTCGTTTGTCATCAAATCGTTTGTCTTCGCCTATCTTGATGATCCTATACAAGAGATATCCTGATAGACGAATCCCCCACAAGCACACCAGAACAGTCGCCACTATCTGACGCACACCATACGTCTGAAAGAGGAAAATGAAAATACAGTGAAACTCTGCAGAAGTCGAGTCCATTTGGAGCACAAAAAAAGTTAGACTTACCAGTATGCAAAATTCAACTTAGGAAGTGTAAATAACATGTTTCTTTTCTTGTTATATTTTTCATTCAACTTTAATAGGGAAAATTTGACTTGTGTGACTTTCAGTTACCGGTATATGCAATTCAACTTTGATAGGAAAAATTTGATTTGTGTGATTTTCAGTTATGCAGAGTTATCCCTATTATTATATAAAATCTGTCTTTCAATAATTAACAATTTCTGTTATTGCCACTTTCTCATAATGGAAAATACTGAAAAAGATGAATGAGAGATTAAAACATTACTTGAGAGAAAATTCGGAGGCAAATTGCAATTATGTAAATAAGTATGTTGGATTAAACGTCAGTGCTTTGGTTTTCAAGTTGTTTGGCAAGAAATGATCTGCACCAACCAGTCCTGTCTACCACTTAATGTTATAACACTCAAACAATTTCCAAGTGGATAATTGACAGACCAAGTGTTTTGAACTGTATCCTGTAACAGCACCAGCTACAACAAAAGTCTGGGGAAGCTTGCAGCACGGTATTCGAAAGCTTACCAAAACATTTAATTTTACTACAGATTATGAAGACAGAACTAATTTTCAAGTTCATGTTTTATGCAAGACTTCAATTAGTTTGAGGAGGAAGACATTGCCTTTAAATTAGCATTTACCTGAGCTAGTAAGAATGAGAGTAATGCTAAGACGACAAAGTTGGTTCCCCCAGCAAAATCTGTGACCTTGTCAAATTTGCATGTTGCTGCTACAATGAAGAAAGATGTCTGCATTGCCACGGTAACAATGGCACATAAGGCTAAGTTGTATTCATCAATGATAAATGGACCACCAGTACTGTTATCTGAATTAGTCTCCATGGTGTATATCTGTTTGCTGGAAAAGAAAATGGAAGAGAGATAATATCAAACAAACTCTACTAGAGAACATCATTCACTGTATAAAATGATGTATCATGCATGTAATGAACTTTAGAAAAGTCCAAATTACACTCTTGAAATGAATGCAACAGATGGAGTGTAGGCCCAGCAAAATATAAATTAAATACCCTGGTAATGAGAAGTTGTTAGTATACAACTATACACTGCCTTGAGAGGTTCTGGTTAAAACTATGCGCAAGAGGTGACTCCAATAGTAGTATTTGCTAAGGGGCGCAGCCCCGAAGCAAATGGTACTTTTGGAGTCACCGAGGCCCATAGTTTAACCAGTACCTCGAATAGAAGGCATGGTATATTTGTTTTATATCCTGCATCACAAATTTATTTATTTAAAAAAAAAAATATAAAAAAAACATTTTTTGGAAGAAAAAAACTTAGAACAAAAAAAATGTCAATTTTGATCTAAAAAGATTTAAAATATTTTGTTTTCATTAAATTAAGATTTAAAAAAAAAATTGATGCAATTAAAAAAAAAAAAAAATCACATTTTTTTTTCAACTCCCAAATAGTTGATCAAAATAGTACTCTCAAATAGTACTTTCTAAAAATAGATCAAATATTTCTGGTCATGTGACAAGTTCTCTACCAATCAAAAGCCAACAAATTTTTGATGCAGGATATAACATGGATTATATTCACTGTAAAGCCCAACCCATTAAATTTGTTTGAGATAGCCTGTGATATCTGAACATGATCCAGCCAACTTTAAAAAAGACGACAGAATTTGGAACCGATTATGAAAGTTAGAATTTGTTAGAACCATGTTAACAGAGTTTTTTCGGCATGAAGACTCAGCTAAGCACGCATAACTTACGCAAGACTCAGCTCAGCACACATAAGTTACGCAAGGCTATTTAAGAGTAACATAGTTTAGGTATAGCTGTAATATATATGTTGTCTTTTAGCCGAAAGGCAAAATAAGATAAGAATTAAGATAGTATTGGGAGGCCAATGCCCGGGCGTAAGGCTTTTACGCCTACGATTTGTGCGCTCGTCGTCCAAGTCACCAGAAGAAAAAAAAAGAACAATTTTAGAAAGAAAAATTTCAGCACTAGACACCAGTGTTGTGCAGTAATGTATGAGAAGTGTAAAAAAAGACATTTCAGTAAAAAAAAAAAAGTCTACGTGAGCAGTCTATACTCCAATTGAGAAGTGTAATGAATGCCATGATTTGAACGAATTCCAGACAACTCGCCACAAAGACAACCCGCCCCAAGACAACCCGCCACAATACCCTGGACATTTCGCCACAATACCCTGGACAACTCGCCACAGGCGAGTTGTCCAGGGTGGGGTGCTTTTCGGACAACTCGCCACACTTTTTTCCCCTCATGATTTCTAGACCTAAAATCCCTCATCTGAGATGAAATTGTAATTTTTCGAGATTTTCGTGCTTTTATAAACACAGTCATTACGAAGAATAAAGAATAAAGCTGATTTCCCTTGCAACAATAATATATTTTTGACAAACCGAAGGCATATACGATCGCCAGATCATTGGGATAACTTCTCTGTATTTAGATCTAGAGGTCTGTAACAGCTGCATTTTTCTGTCTCAGAAATTGTTTAATGGTAGGATACTGGAAGCACTGATGTACTGATGGGGGGGGGGGGCCGGGGTGGTTATTTGACCCAGCAAAATACAATTGAAATCTGGTTTATTTCTATGTGAGTACCCCTCCCCCCTCCGGGGGTATACAGTGAGACCGATAGTGATAAGAAAGACTCTTGGACATCTACAGTATGAAGTTGCACCTGAAAATACTTTGTGCTTTTTGTTAAAGCAAAGAAAAATATACGGACTTAACCCTGTTAATGTTAATAATAATAAGTTATAATAATAATAATAAAATAACGTCGGTTTCTTTTTGACATTTTCATCGATCTTGCAGGAAAAGAGTGTATGCTTTATCATTAAATATGATTACGTATGCATTTCTTGCTCAATATTATGTTAGTATTAGTTGTTATTCTCATGTTTCCTGTCATGACTGTGTTTAAAGAATACATAAAATGACAATTTCATCTAAGATGAGGGATTTTAGATCTAGAAATCATGAGGGGAAAAAAGTGTGGCGAGTTGTCCGAAAAGGCACCCCACCCTGCAGGCAAGTTGTCCAGGGTATTGTGGCGAGATGTCCAGGGTATTGTGGCGAGTTGTCTTGGGGCGGGTTGTCTGGACCCTGATTTGAACGTGTGTGTGTTTTAGTGTATGATATGGTTAGTGAGAGAGAGAGAGAGAGGGAGAGAAATATCTCTGTCAACGTCAGTACACATAGATGCGTGCAGTCCTATTGACTATGTTTGATTCCGTATTGTGTTCGCTGTGACTTGCAGCGAACACAATACGGAATCAAACATAGTGCAAGTTGGATTTATCGATCGTTGACAATGCAGTGTCAGATTGATCTTTACTCATAAGGAAATAGTAATTGGAATACATCTTAAAACCAAGGTAGGCCTATTTATTTATTTCAATCACTTTCTTAATTTACAATGAGTGGTTTTCAAGCTTTCTCTCTATTATGTTTTGACCCTCCATGCCATGGCTAGAATGGCTCGATCGCAGCTTGCATGCAATTACCGTACCTGGCCTACAGTACTGTGTCGATGTGTGTGACTAATTCAAGACTAGCCGGTGATGATGAATGTACTTTCGCGCGAAGTTTTTAACTTGTTGTCCGGGAAATGACCATGATGACACGCCTATTCCCTCGGGCCTGTCTAATTCTCAACGTAATTTTTGGGACCATGAAATTGATTGTTTCAAGGCTCTTACGTACGGCCAGGCGTAGAAGGAAAGGCATAGAAAAGAGCTGGATATCTCCTTTTTTATGGAAATTCTGGAGTAGGCAGATGGGTGAGTTGTCTTAGTGAAAAAAAATGCTTTCTTTTAGTCTTTGTTTTATTTTAAACAAATTCGTAATTAAAAAGTTAGATTTGGGCATTGGCCTCCCTAATAGTATAACAAATAAAATAAAATTGGTCAAGATGATACTACAGTGTAGATCCAGGTCTTTGCTAACTGTAACAAGTATTCATGAGTACTGACTAAATTTCACTAAAATACATGCTACAAAATGGCAAACATTTAAAGGGATCCGGTAACTTTGTCTCAGATTCTGAAAAAAAATTCTGGATTTAGCTCATGATGCAATGATAATTATAAACCTTTAGGTCAGTCAGGAACCCCATGACTTTTACAAGCCGATCGCCTGTCTGATTATCAAGATATTTATGATTGGAATTGCAAATTTTGAAAACCGTTCGCCTGACGGTTTTCATAACACTACAGTCTATTGGGGAAAACGAGTATGGTAAAACCGGTCACTCAAAGATTTTTACTTTTTTGAGGCACTTCTTGATCATTTTGAAGCGCAATTTTTTTAGGGCTTCAGTATTACACCATATCACAGACACTGATAACACGTAGGGCCGTGTATCTCAGATTTAACATTGCTACACGATCCCTTTAAGAAACAAGGGAAACGCTCTCGGCGGTCTCGCCTGCATAACGCAATTCAATATAATAAACCAGAACGTCAATGACATAGCGCTCATCCGCATCTCACAACAACAAATATCGTAAATTTTATGTGGTACACTTTTGAACTGGTCAAAAAATAGAAATTTGATGCCCTGGAAGGGACATAATTTCATTTCATTTGCATAAAGTACCATAAATAATCAATGGAGCAAAATCTCACGATTCTGTGTAGAAATTTATTGTTCCAAAATTAGCTCTAACAGACAAGGCAAAATCGGTCAAGAAATGAGGGAAAAGAAGCAATTTTTGTTAATTTTGGAATAAATTTGCATAAATTACCATAATTAATTAATGGAGAACAATTTCAAAATTCTGTGTAGAAGTTTAGTGTACCAAAGTTAGCTCTACGATATAAAGCAAACCAAATCAAAATCGGTCGAGAAATGAAGAAGAAGCCTTTTTTGTGATTTCGAATAAATTTGCATAAATTAGCAAAGATAATGAATTTCACGATTCTGTGTAGAAATTTTAAATCCCCTCCTAGCCCTATCATATGAAACAATCAGAATCAAAATCGGTTGAAAAATAACGAAGAAGAAGCATTTTGAAAATCTTAATGTTGATGCCACAACAAAGTCTAAGTTTGTTGACCTTAAAATGGCCTTTGACCTTAACTTAGTGACCTGAAATTCTACTCACATGATTGGGGAGACTTGATAACCCTATAGTCCAAGTTTCATTGACTAAGAACTTATATTTTCGAAATTATATCAAAAATTCAAAAACTTAACCTTAGGTTAAGTTTTCGATGATGATGCTACAACATAGTCCAAGTCTGTTGACCTGAAATGACCTTTGACCTTGACTTTGTGATTTGAAATTCAACTCACAGGATTGGGGATACTTGATTACCCTATGGTCAAAGTTTCATTGACTAAGAACTTATACTTTAAAAATTATATCAAAAATTCAAAAACTTAACCTTAGGTTAAGTTTTTGATGTTGACGCCGTCGCCGCCGCCGTCACCGGAAAAGCGGCGCCTATGTCTCGCTTTTTGCTACGCAGGCGAGACAAAAATGGGCCTGCCGTAGTGCCGTTAATTTGTGGTAATGAATATGTGTATTTTTATGATACTGGAGAGATTTCACCATGGATATTTCAGATCCAAGTATAAAAATAAAAGAGTATTCTATGATGATAATTTTGTCCATGTCTTAATGCAGATATGTAGTGGAGATAACTTAAATAACGTTGTGTTTCAAAACCCCTGGTTTAAATTTTTATGTAAGGTGAAACCCATTTTTTTGCCCTATTTAGAACACCAAAACGTGACATGAAAAAACCTAGTTCCTGGTAATGGGTATTCTCTAAATTTGTATGACTATTTGATGTTCAATTATTGTCTGGTAGTAAGTGCTGAATCTATTTATGCTCATGTCATTAAAAATCTTAGGTTGCGTGGCAAAGTTTTTTCATAATCACAATATTTCACATCTTGTAACAGTTGTTATGCATGGTGTCCACCATGAAACACGCGTTCCATTTGGTGCTTCTGCATGATGAATGCACATTATATGAACAACTTTGACAATTCCCAGTTTATTTCTTGGAAGAACTCCATGGATCAAATCAATTAAAAAAAGATGAAGCTTGAAATGTAATAGTTAAAAAAACAGCGCATGTTTGAAATTCTAAAAATTCTTTGGTGTCCACTCATAACACGCGTTATATGAAAAATACAAAATACAATTTTGTTAAGAAAACTTCATTTATAATCTTTCTAATCTTTCACAAGAAAGGCTTTCCACATTGTGTATATAAAATTCATTGAATTGTTCAATTTTGATTCAAATAGATATTTTTAAAAAAATTATGAACCTTTGGTGTCCACCCTAGAGGACTGGGTGATGAATGTTATATGGCATTGTGTATTCTCACGAAAAATGAAAACAATTAAAAGTTAATTGTTCTAAAGTTATTTTCTTCTTCAAGGAGAACATACAGTATCACTATCAATCAATAATAATAATTATGTAAGTAAGAATATTTATTCTTAAAGTTTGTGTAACGGTTGTTATGGTGGACACCAAGGTTTTTGATTAAACTGACCATGGAAGTGCATGTGTCATTCATATTTTTATAACAGTTAGCAACTATTCAAGTTGGTAATTATGTCTCACTTCACAGCAAATACACAATTAATAACATTCTCTAAAAATGAAACATATTTAGGCAGATTTTAGAGGGTTTCATTTTTAAGCATTCATGTCACACTTTCATTACCCAGTATTGTAAAAGTACACATACGACTTCTTTCCAAATGTTTTGTCATTTCACGGCACCTCACGCGCACGCCACTAATCACGGGGCCGCTGAGCTGCGGTGGACATACTTACAAAAATATGCTGGCAACAAGGCGACATCTTCTTCAGCTGGTCTGTGACAATATCGTTCAATACCGTTTCTAAAATTAGCAATAGTTGTAGTTCTTTTTTAACGTCTCTTATCGGCGTCTTTCAATGTAGCTTTCTCTAGCTCATCAGATTCTCAGTATGATATTTGAAAGAAAATGCTTTCTTTTAATCTTTGTTTTATTTTAAACAAATTCGTAATTAAAAAGTTAGATTTGGGCATTGGCCTCCCTAATAGTATAACAAAGAAAATAAAATTGGTCTAGATAATATATGGTTTAGGTCTTTGCTAACTGTGACAAGTATTCATGAGTAGATCTACTGACTAAATTTCACTAAAATACATGCTACAAAATGGCAAACATTTAAGAAAAAATGGGCCTGCCGTAGTGCCGTTAATTTGTGGTAATGAATATCCGTTAATTTGTGGTAATGAATATCCGTTAATTTGTGGTAATGAATATCCGTTAATTTGTGGTAATGAATATCGAACATTCAGTGCATGCAGTGACTGCACTTAAGACTTCTTTCCAAATGTTTTGTCATTTCACGGCACCTCACCCGCACGCCACTAATCACGGGACCGCTGAGCTGCGGTGGGCGTACTTACAAAAATACGCTGGCAACAAGGGCCAGGCGACATCTTCTTCAGCTGGTCTGTGACAATATCGTTCAATACCGTTTCTAAACTTACCAATAGTTGTAGTTCTTTTTAACGTCTCTTATCGGCGTCTTTCAATGTAGCTTTCTCTAGCTCATCAGATTCTCAGTATGATATTTGTGGACTGGTTCGTACGTGGCCACTCATGGATATGTGTGATGTTTGTGCGGTCCGCAGCGCAATTATGTAATAATGCAAATTGTTGTTTCGTAACAATCGAACTGACTGACCTGCTTCGAGTACGTTTCCGTACCACCATGCATGCAACGTGCTTTTGTTTACATATCGTCGTAGTCTTTTAGTGCCAGTCTCTTTATCAGGGAACGTGTATAAAGTATTATGAAGTTGAGTTCTGGTCATGCGATTGCATTGTGAAAGAAACGTTGTGGAATCGACCAGGAAAGGTTGATCATCTAGCATATAAGAATTTGTGTGTATTGCAAGGCTCTGGAATCATCAAAATGATAAGAAATTTGCCAAGTCTTGGTAAAGTTACAAACACTGTACACAGAAAGATGTATGTGGGATTACACGAACACGTGGCGTAAAAATCCCACCCCCGAGTTTTACGATGTTACATGACATATTTAGAATATGAAGGCATTTGAAGAGCCATGATTTTCAGGGAACATGTCTTATCTGATGTTCTTCCACACTTGCATAATAAGAATGATAACACTCACAAATTATTTTTCATCTCTTCCCAGAACTCAACTTTCTCTTTAACTCAAAATACTCCTGGGACCAGTGCTTTGCTAATCGCCCAAAATAGCATTATGATGTATTTAAAACACATGATTTAACTTTCATAACAATTTAATTATGTGATATAACTTTCAAATACTGAATTTCAGTTTATCCCACATCCTTATACATGTAGGCCTACATGTACATTGCATGTAGACTTAATTATGCATTAAAACAAAAACGAAAATATTATGAAATATGGATAGACCTATCAAAAGATTATTGAATCGAATTCTGAAAGTGCATCTCCATCAACAAAGATTAAGAAGAAGAAAACAAAAATCCTCACTAGATCTCAGATAACCTTTTCATATCACGTACCGGACAGAATATGCCTACCCCTACTCTCCGCCACTACTCTCGCCCCTGCCCCCCCCCCCTCTCTCTCTCTCTCTCTCCCTCTCCTCTCTCTCTCTCTCTCTCTCTCTCTCTCTCTCTCGATGTGGATCTCGATCTCTCCCTCTCTCCCCGGACCTCTCGTTCTAACCCCACCTTGGATCTTGGATCTTGGATTATTTTCCTCCTAAATACTCAGAAGAAGAGTTTTGACTGGAGGTGGGGGAGGGTGGACGATTACATTTTGGAAAAAAGTTCTTTAGTAACTGCATTTTTAAATGAGAGCGGGGAGGTTTGGTCGATGGTTGCTTGTTGTAGGTTGTTCCATGTCTTTACAGTCCTTGGGAAATATGAGTTGGCATAGACGTCCGAGTTGGTGTGGCGAATTTCAAATTGGTTGGAGTGTCCTCGTCTACGTCTGTCTGGCTTAGGGTTGGTGTGAGATTGGTAGTCGATGTCGAGTTGTCCCTTGATCATTTGGAAGAGGCAGGTAAGACGGTGTGCTTCCCTTCTGTCCTTAAGAGATCCCCAGTTGAGTTGGTTGAGTAGCTTGGTAACGCTGGTGTCCCATCCATAATTATTGGTGACAAAACGTGCAGCCTGACGTTGAACTTTCTCGACACCCTGCTGATATTTACCCACTCTCGAGCAAATTCTTCTCAAATTCAGTTTCGTTTCATGGGTAGGCATATCTATATTTCTTGTTTGTTGTATTTTTTTAAATTTAATATTTTGTTAGTGTGTGTTCATATTTTAGGCAGTTCCACGATTCCCTGCATTTTGTGAAATAAACTTTAGAATCCTGAATATAATCAAACAAATACGTGTATATGAAAAGCTTTGTTTTATATGGCGTTAATCCTGTTAATGTTGGTAATTTCAGGATACTAAGCAATTTTGAAAATAAAATATCTTTAGAATTTATTCATTTAATCAATTTCTAAGAAGATCTTTTACTCCTGTAGAGCTGTGTATGGTTTCAATGTTCGTATCGAACACGCTTTGCTTTAAAAGTATTAAATGATATACAGAGTGAGTCAAAAAAATGTCCCACTTTTTAAAAGTTGTATTTTTTGAAGTATGAATATTTAATCATGGGTTTCATGATATATCTTGATAGAGTTATCCTCCCAGTAAATTTAGGTACCATTTTCATCTGAATCTTTGCATGCATGACTGAACATCAGACAATCTTTACAAGACTGCCAGATCTCACTTGCGCCAAGTTGCTGGGTGAGGAATAAAACAGTGCATTGAACAAAAACAGTAAGACAGACACACATACAAAATATTTAAAAAAACACACACACGCGCGCGCACACACGCACGCACACGCACACATACACACACAACACACACGCACATGCACGCATACACACACACAACACACTGATTGGGGCTTTAGATGAAACAGAATCTGTATGAACGATTAAAAAGCTTTATTTTCAGTTTCCTATTCAATTCCCAAGACAGCTGCTTTTGTAATGGCTAATGACCAAGGTACCAATTTAGATATTCTTCTTCTCTGTGAGGTTGATGGCCACTTGTTTTTCCCCAGGCATTCTGTTAAGAGGAATCACATTAAGTATCAAATTAATGAACACTTTCGAACATCTCGACGACTTAATTACTCATAACAATAATTGATCAAAATTAATGTCGTATACTTTGGTAACTATACAATATTAAGGTAATAAAAGCATTATAAGATCGAATGCGTTTGTAAGTTTTTAAACTTTTTGAAGCGCTAATGAAATAAATTGGAAATATGACCTAATTCATTGCTATTAACTTTTGTTAGTTTCATTTGCTTTTTGATGAAATATCTTAATATTATTGTCAATGCATTACAAAAAAATTTTATTGGACTTAAAAAGTTAAATCTATTAGACTTAAATTATAAGTATTTTTAGGGACTTAAAATTCTTATGATAGTCTTGTTTTAAATCTAAAAGTTTTGTCCCGGGTTCAAAACTCTCTCGGACCTCAAAATAAGTCTTAGAAATTAGGAGAGATATGTTTAAAGTTTATATCAAATTGACCATAGTTCTTTTGATAGTTTTAAACCTGATTCCATGCTTGAAAAGTGAAATAGCAACGTTTGAAAACAAACAAGTAATGTACATGAAAGCTTTCGACAATTCTTTCTATAGTTAATCGGATTAGCAATCAAGACATTAAATGTTGTGTTTAGCGTTGTACGAATGCTAAATTTTAGATTGTATGTTCCATTGACACCAATATAATGCTCATATTTGAACAAATATATGCGTAATTATAGAAATAGTATCATTAAAAAAAAAAAAATCAAATTAACGCTTTTCTATTTTGCAGGACGCAAAGCACGCATGTTATTATTCTGTTCAGCAATAAAATGCCCCTTTCGTCATGTATATGTATATTAATCTTTACTAACTTGAATAAAAAGTGTTAAATCTGACATACACGGAAATATACAAATACATTCTCTCTGTCTCTCTCTGTCTGTCTCTCTCTCTCTCTCTCTCTCTCTGTCTATCTATTTCATTCTTTCGATTTCACTAAATGCAATACGAAACCAATTCTAAGTACGATGCCTACATGCATTGCGTTGGTTGAGCTTTATTGTGTATCTTACATTTGATATTCAAACAGTATGGTTTGTAGTTGTCTCATCACTATACATATATTGATCATCTTTATACAGTCATACTGTACTTCATTCTACTTCGGATTCAAATTAATTACAATAAAGATGTGACACAAAATCCGGAGTCCTCTGTGTGGTTATGAATATTACTGCTTAACCACACATTAGGAAAGGTGTAACAAAAGAAATAACATTTTACAAATGTAACATAAGCTTACCAAAGATAAAAGAAACATGCATATTATAGTATATAAATACTGCATTTCTCCTACTTATAACCGATAATATCATACCATTATACGATAGTACCCCCAATCTTCTTCATCAAATCATTACAAAATCAATATCTTCATTCAAAATAAGTTTCCTATTACACACATAGTATAATAGCATAATAGCAATATTAGAGGGGGAAAATATTTATTGAGTGCATAACTCGAAGAAAGATATATGTATATATTATTGAGTAGGCCTATATTAATATACAGGAACCAAACGTTTATCTTTAGTAAATATTTATAAACAGAGTACAGTGAATACATAATATTTAGGTGAGTGAAATTCATAAATTCCATTATATTTAAAGAATTTACTAAACAAGTAACTTAGACATGGACAGTACCGGTATTTACATGTAACTTTTGAGTATTTGCAGTTAAGCTGCATGCGGAGAAACATATTTTAAAACTACAATAACAATATGACTTCTGATCGGCATACGTTTAAGAGCCCCATATAAAAAATTATAATTTCCATGAAATACTTTTGATAAGTTTTTACTATTGGAGACAAAATATGACATACAGTCGAAATGTATTTGGGAGGATAGCACACAAACACATAGCCGTAAATATTGATATACATGTATTATCCGTCATGCCAGTAATAATACTTATACATGAATCATAACTATACAAACACAATTTCATCTCCATAAAAAAAAATTTTATCATGCCATAATTACATGTTGTGGTAAGCCGGTTAAATATTAATGAAATAGTACAGTCTTGGTGACTCTGCTACCGCTTCCTGTGTTCCCCGAATTTAACCAGCACTGGTACGTCAACATAAGACGTACAACTATATTTTTATAAAGGATCGATATTAATCACAATTGTTTAAATTAGAGATACAAGACTGCAAACTTTCGATTGATTGGAGGACTTGCGAATGACTTGGATCAATCGCAACTCTATATAAGACGGGGCCCTGGACATACAGTATATGCACGTGAACATAACATGTCATATGTCTTGTTTGTTGTTGTTGTTATTATTCAGAAATTAAATCTAAAGAACACTTCTCATGTGTATACCATGGCATTTGATTTGATGATTCTCATGATCTCAATCTGCAACTATCTTTATATGTTCACCATACGGCTCAGCAAGTGAACCAATTCCTGCGTGGTCTTAATACTTAAGCAGAGAAGATCTGTTTAAGAATCTTCCTTCATACCTCTAAAAATAAAAATGCTCATCTTTGATCAATATCAAAGACCTTTCCTTCAATCTTGATTAAACTTCTCCCTCGGGAAGACATTATAGTCGATTTAAAAAGAGATTTCTAACTTATTTTAAATCCATGATAGCCATACAAACTTCTATGATATAAGTGAATATAAGCAAATACATTTAGATTTAAAAAGAATGTGCTACAAACAATGCACATTTAAAAACTGTGTGTTAATGTTTAATTTATTGGTCTTACATATCCTTTCTGAATGTCTTGATATGTTCCATAAGCTATCATAGCTGCGTGCAACCCATACAATGATATGATAGGTTCTACAGATCCACCAATCACCTTTCCGATAGAACCATAGTATAGTTCCAGCTCGATCCATGAGCTAACATTAAATAAACCTATCAGCCAGTTACATGCATTTGCAACAAAGGTATACATGAGGCAAATTAAAACCCATTTGACTTCTGCATCACTTGTGAATTTCCTGCGTTGGATTATGAGTAGGAAAGATGTCATTGTCCAAACAATGTAAAATTGGGAAACAGCGTATACTATAGAGAAAGCAGCAAGAGCAATCTCATCTTGAGGCATAGTAGCAAAGCGCATTAAGATACCCATAGCCGCCACCAAACGAAAAATATTGAGCATAAATATTCCACCACCGCTCAATAATAGAACAATGTCATGACTCTGTACGAGACCACTTGACACTGTGATTGGATTTTTAAGGAGAATTGTTTTAGAACGACCCGATAGGAAGATTTGAAAGTGATAGAGACCTATGAACGGGATGTAAAAAGCCATCCTAAGGACCCATTCTATGTATATCCTTGTGCTTTTAGAGTTTGGCCAGTCACCATACGATACATACACATGGAATGTAAAATATATCACACTAAAAAAAGTGACCAGAATTAGAATAGAACGTAGATAAGGGAAACGTAGGTGACTTGTGGTAGTATGTTGTAACAAATACTGCTCATTGTCCCAACCTGTTCTCCAAACTCTAAGTTTTATTTTCAAGTAACCATTTCTCAAGGCCTTTAAGATTCTTTTGTTGAGTGGTCTTCTGTTGATTGTGTCGAAGTAATCGAACTCAGGAGGACTACTCGCGGTATCCAAGAAACATTGAGGAACCATAGACAACCATATATTCCACAATATACCAACTGCAATAATGGTTATCTCAGTATATACTGATCCCATCATGCCATCTAGATCAATGAGAAATTGTTTTAAAGACCTTCTCACGTCACATGAATCTTTTAAAGGATCGTAAACTGTTGCTATGTCAGCGCTGATGGGATATCCTATTTTGAGGGCTGCAATAGCAATCGATAGAGCGAGGTATATGCTAAAACTTATCGAAAACTTTGCCTTGACAATTATGACAGCATCGTAGTAGATATGAAAGAAGAACAAAGACATTATAAATGCGGTTATACTTAATAAATCATATACAGCTTGTGCTACCAGTGTAATCTTTGTGGATATTGATTGCCCAGAGTTTGTAAGACACATCAAGATGCCGACGATTTGCATGGGTGATTCAAATAGTATGACACTTCCAAAAATAGTGAAAATGAGTAAAAGAGATTTATGAGGTGGCTTATAGAAAAAACGTTTCCGATCCCTTGAAATCGTTTCGTTGTTCTGTTCATGGGAAGTTGGTACAGTCATGTGTGAATTTTTGAGGCGTTCAGCTGACGTTGCTGGTGAGTTATTCACATGATTCACTGTCACAGACAATTTCAAGCTTTCGAGATTGGTTGGGAATGACCATCGGCGGAAAATAGATCGCTGCTGAAACTGCACCCTTTCATCGTCTTTTGAAACAGAAGATGGAGTATCAACACTTTCTAGGCCCACGACTTGAGCACAATGTCGACATTGCATCGGCCAAAATACTTCCTGGCGTCGATGAAAGTTAGCCCTGTTCTTTATCAACCATCCAACAAAAACAGTGAGTAAGAGGTTAGCAGTGCTTAGAGTCATCCTGATGAATGCATATGTTAGGTCTCCGTGCTTACCGCAGTCCTCATTATGACAGGATGATGGCAGAGCCTGTAGTACAGCACAACACAACCCAGCACAAGCGAGGAAACAAAGTAAAACCATACTATTGTAATATGTCTTTGGAATCACATCTGGTTCTCTTCTATCCATTGTTTTTTTAATTGTAAATGACGGATTTCTAGATAAGAGAAATGACTTTCAACTCAATCTAGGTGGCAGAGCGATGCACAGTTCCACGTTGAGCATGTCTTAATGAAATGCAAACAGAATCTGTATGAACGATTCAAAATGTTTTCTTTTCAGTTCCTCATTCAATTCCCAAATACCAAGTACCGCAGGCAACTGCATTTTTAGAGGCTTACGTCCAAGGTACCAGTTTAGATATTCTTTTTCTTCCTGAGATTGATGACCACTTGGCATGTTTTACCCAGGCATTCTTTAAGAAGAATCACATTAAGTATCAAATTAATAAAACACTTTCGAACATCTTGACGAATTAATTGCTCATAACAATAATTGATCAAAATTAATGTCCGATTTCCTTTGGTAACTATACAAAATATTAAGGTAATAAAAGCATTAATAAATCGAATGCGCTATTAACTTTGTTTCAGTGCGTAATATAATAGATTGGAAATGTGGCTTAATTTCTTGGTTTGAATTTCGCATCGGTTTTATTTCCTCTTTGGGGACATATCTCATATTATAGTCAATGCATAAAATCTATGTTTCTTTTCTTCAGTCCCTTTTTGTGTCCCTCATGAGGTGTCATTAAAACACATCGCTTTTATGTCACATGGTCCCTCTAATGCTCATGCTTTTATTTCTAATTATTACAAGTTATACAAAATGGTTCAAGAAAGTAGCCAATGAGGAGCGTCGATATGAATCACGTTTGAGTGCATTAACTTTTACCATATGCACAGTAAGTGCATTTTGGTGATAACAGCCGTGCAAAAAAGGTGCAACGACCCATTTCATGAAACAAATAATACACAGGATTTTGTTCGTGAAGTTGTGGCGATGCGGCGCCTGAGGGCACAACACGTGCAATACAATGCACGAGGCGCAGCCGAGTGCATGTTGTGCCATAACGCACTCACACCTGTGTATTATTTGTATAATATTATGTCATGTACAACTTAAACTAATAAATAATATGAACCTGTAAGGATATAATCCAATTAGGGTGTATTATATCATACTGTCTGAATAAGATCTTTTTTCTCCTAACTAAACACACACCCCTCCCCCGAATCTTCTTGTTTAGCATATTGTTTATATCTTATTCCTAGTGTTATTTATCATGGCATATTGTATGAGTTGTAATGATTAACTAACAGTCCTTTCCAACTTTTGCTTATAATTATGACGACCCCGTTCAAGTATCGAGTTTCAATGTTGTTACGAACCTGAATACTGTGAATATTCATGGCACTAAGGACTAACTAATCTGAAAATCGATCAATTAATCCTTATTACTGACGTTTATGACTTAAAGGCGTAGGTCCTCTATTTGATAAGCATAGTAGCATACACATGCTTTAGCAGTTACGCAAAACACACATTGTCCAATTATTGTTAAATAAAATCTGAGAATGTATACTATTATCTAGATCTATTATTTTTAAATTATTTTTAAAATAATTCCACAAATTTGGGTAAAACAAAAATGTTCCAACTTTATGAGCGACAGTGTAGTAGTAGTAGTAGTTGTAGTAGTAGTATTGGTAGTAGTAGTAGTAATAATATCATTATTTTTTAGTAGTAGTAGTAGTAGTATATTATTAATAGTAGTTGTGGTGGCAGTAAAAGTAGTAGTGAGAGTAGTAGTAGTAGAAGTAGTAGTAGTAGTAGTAGTAATAGTAATATCATCATTTTTTAGTAGTAGTAGCATTTCAGTAAAAGTAATTGTGGTGGCAGTAATAGTAGAAGTGGTAGTAGTATCAGTTGTAGTAATAGTAGTAGTAAAATCATTATTTTTTAGTAGTTGTGGTGGCAGTAAAAGTAGTAGTGGTAGTTGCTGTTGTTGTTGTAGCAGCAGCAATAGTAGTAGTACATGTATACTGAAGAAAGATAAGATCAGTCAGAGGGCAAACAAAAAGATGAAAATGTAGACACGGCCTATACGTGTAAGTTCTTTCGTTGTTGTTTTTGTTTGAAGTAAAAAAACTAATTTGACTAAAACTAGAATGGCGAGACTTTATCTATCTCTTGTGTACCGGACAAAACCAATTGAGAATTTGAACATCCAGTCATTATATCGCAGGCAATTCATGCACATTTCATAAAATGCATGTACACTACGGTCCGAATTCTCAAAGGAGGTTTGTCGACAAACCTTGGTTTTCGTGCGTCATATGACGCGTTTCGACGCGTTTTTATAAACCAGGTTTGTAAAAAAAACGCAAGAAAACGCGTCATATGACGTACGAAAACCAAGGTTTGTCGACAAACCTCCTTTGTGAATTTGGGGCCAAGTGTCTACGATTCTTTACGGTACCATATCACAGTTCCTTAATATTTTTTTGTTAATCAAAAATAATACTAATGATGATATTTGATATTTATATAGAACACATAGCCACTGCACAAGTTGCTCAAGGAGCTCCAATATTACCCCAGCTCTTTTAGGCAACCGTTAACGGTGCTAAAAAAACTCAAGTACCACCAGTACCCACTTAACACCTGGTGGAGAGCGGCAAATGTAGATTAATGTTGTGCCAAAGGACATAAATGCTGCGGCGGAAATCGAGCCGCAAACCATGTGTTCCACAATATGACGACATATCCAGAGCACATAGCCACTACCCAAGTTGCTCAAGGAGCTCCAATGACAAAAAATAAAAGAATCATATCTTTAACGTTGTATATACAACATATTGTATAAGATCAAAGAGAGAGAGAGAGAGTTGAAATGATGCAAAGTCGACGACAATGTAAGTAATCTCTGTTTCCTGGTTTAGTTGATTTGTGACAGTCATTAATCAAGTATAAAAAGGAGTGGTTTCGAAAGGCATCTTACCTTCAATTACTAATATGCAACCAGTATTCATTGAGATCGCCTGCAGTATACATGTATATACATCTGTTACAGCCTTAAAAGCCGTTTTAATCTGATGTACATGTTGATTTTTCTTTCTCACAAATCTGATTTCCAGGGCATTGCAATAGCCATTGTTCATAAATGATACAAAATGGAGCGAGCTTCAAATAAAGCAGAAATCATTCCCAATGTGCAATACAGTAGTATGCTGCTAGTGACTATTCTGGCAAGTATTGGATTTTGTTGTGCTATTTTGAATGCACTACCACTAAACCCTGATACAGGGTGGGATAATGAAGGCCGAAACTTTACCAATGCAATCATGCGACTGTGTCTTAGTTGCCTCTTCTTCTATCTCATTGTTTGTGTCGTGTGGACTATCAAGAACCGAGAGACACTTCATCGTCGTCAACTAGTTTTCTGGCCGATGCGATGTCGACATTGTGCTAGGGCTGTTGGCCTCATATCCCAGCAGTCTCGTGGTCAAAGTACTGATGGTCCAAGAGAGACATCCCAAAGGTATATGACTCGTCGACGGTCACTACCAATACTCCCTTCAACATGTTCCATAGGTAACACATCTCTCGAATCAACTGAATCAATTGTGTCTAATCATGAACAAATAGCACAAACTGTAAATGATATATCCAGTGATACCCAAACAGTCAGCGGAAATTTAGAAGCGCTGGCACAGATGGAGTCGTTTCATTCCGCAACATCAGATATGCAGGTGGAGAATACATGTTTGCTGAAGTCCGTCGGAAGCAAAAGACCTCATAAATCACTTTTGATACTTTATAACGTGTTTGGAACTATCGCACTACTTACTCTTCCATTAGAAATAATTGGTGTCATCATGTGCCTCACAGAAACTCATGCTTCAGAAGCACCAATGAAAGTCAATTTTAACTTGATATGCAAGGGAGTGTTTGATCTCCTGGTGTCCATTGGTTTAGCTTGCAATCTGGCCTTCTTCAATACATTTTACGATGCAGTGTTCCTTCAAACTGGTATCTTCCCTACATTTATTGGTGCATACGTAGCCTCAGGTCTGGGCATGTTGGCTATCAAGGCAAGTTATCCTCTAGGTGTTGTTGTAGAACCTTCTCACGATCCTATTCTATATTCCTGTGAACTGCCGAAAAAGTTTGCCCAAGTTATAAATAACCATGCGTTAAGAATAACACCCCTGTACACAGAGATTGGTCTGATTGGAGTAAGCATCCTGTGGAAGATATGGGTATCTATACTTCCACAATCATGCCTAAAAGTTACAAGCAGCGATGAAGTAGACTTCGAACATTTTCAGCGACCATGCAGAACATCCATCAGCACATACATCAATAATCCGTTACAGAGCTTTGAAAAACTAATTACAAGGAGGAGGAGATACTTTAGTGTCTGTCACATTGTTCTTTTTTCACTCATATTAATCGCAATTTTTTTTTCATTCGATTTTTTTGTTGTATCCCGTAAGAGTTTTAATTTGTCCAAAATAACAAGGACATACATATTATGGTGTTGTAACATGATAGGTTACCTACCATTCATCGCTCTTTACCGCTATCAACTATTTCTAAGCGGTAATTTAGGCACCTTTCGGTTAAAGGATTACATCTCTTCCCAGCATGGGCTAGTAGAAAGCCATGATGTCATACTTATGATTGGTTGCAGTGGAATGTTTATGACAAATGTGTTTCGATTGGTTGCCAGTGCTGGAATCCTCTTAGGCCATGATCCTCTACCCACAGACGTACTATCTCTCGCATGCTTTGGCCTTATCTACTACGTTTCACAGATATACGTAGTCAGTTCTACGACTTCATTTCTGCTTATCATCCAACGTAAGAAAACATTCAGCGAAGCCGAGTTGAAATTCGTACGGATTTGTTTGATGTATATCATATGTTGGAACGCAACAGACTGGCTGTCATCCGTAGTTTATGTTAGTGATTGGAAGGAATTGACACTGTACTACGGACCTGTGGTGGGGACAATGATAGGGCGATTCATGCAGCCCGTGGTATGGCTGTATTACCTACATACAGCTCTACTGGCCTACGAAACTTACAGAGATATCAATGAAAATTGAAGGGGCTTTCGTACGAACAGTGAACCTGTAGTCTTCCTTAAATCAGTTCCTACAGGTATTGCTTCCCTTATTTTGACTTTTATCGTAATCTTGTTAAAGGAAGCATTTTATAAATTCGTTCGGATGATCGAGGAGCCATACGCTAACATCTGAATATCAAATAATATATTAGCTGCGTATGCGAAACATTATTTGGTAGGATTTTGATTATGGTATTTAATTCATATAGCATAACCAAGTGCATGGAATACTCACTAGGTACTAATACATGTCACATAATTTGTATCTAAAGTGAAGGCTGAGCTCTGGGGAGAGGTGACAAACAAGTTGTGAGCGTTTGCATTGTTAATTATGCAAGTGTGGAAGAACATCGGAGAAAAAAAGTTTCCTGAAAAGCATGGCTCTTCAAATGCCTTCATATTCTAATAATTGCATGTAGCAGATTGCATGTAAGACTAAGGATCACGTGTTTATGCCACATGTTAATGTAGTCCCATAGACATATATGCATAGCCTTGCAATACACATCAATACTTATATGCTACATGATAAACTTTTCCCGATCGATTCCACACCATTTTTTCACAATGCAATCGCATGACCAGAACTCAACTTCATCTTTAAGCCTATATATCATCTAATTTGAAATATATACTTTGTGTAGTTATGAGATAAAGATACTGCAAAAAATTGAGACGAAACGGAAATGGTATGAGAAAGTCATGGCATTTTCAGCTTTTTAGGGGTCCATTTTTCAAATATTTTAGAGATTTTTGACGGAGTCGGTTTCGGATTTGAATTTGCAGTGCGAAGATGGTATTTTGAAGGTCAGGTTATGTGTCGCAGATGAAAGAAAATATCTTGGACTATTTGGAGGAATTTGTAAGAACTCTGTAGGATCTAGGATAGTGGAGATAGGAATGGATAAAGAAAGGCCTTAAAACGGACCAGAAACGGACAAAATGGCGCCTGGACGATTATGCATGAGTGATTTCGAAAATCGAAGAATGTAGTGACCTTGATGAGATGCTAGAGACTATACCTATGAAATTTTAAAGGTAATGAACATGAGGAAAGAGCATAACTAGTGATAACGAGCGATTTCTTTACGAAAACAACACGGAAAACACGGAGAATACGGAGAAGAAGAATATTAATGGGGCAGAATGTGAACGAAAACGAGGCAATGACGATATTCGTCATTGCAATTAATCGGGCAAATTGTGAACGAAAACGAGGCAATGACGATATTCGTCATTGCAATTAATCGGGCAGAATGTGAACGAAAACGAGGCAATGAAGATATTCGTCATTGCAATTAATCGGGCAGAATGTGAACGAAAACAAGGCAATGACGATATTCGTCATTTAAATTAAAGCGATGTGTTTTAATGACACTAAATGAGGTAGAACGAAAACGATCAATGACACGATGAAGCGATGTGTTTTAATGACACTAAATGAGGTAGTAAACAAAAGGGACTGCAGAAAAGAAATATAGACTAAATGCATTGAATATAATAATGAGATATTTCCTCAAAATTCAAATTAAACCAATGGAAATTCAAACCAATTAATAAAACCATGCACTGAAACAAAGTTACAAACGCTTTTGATCTCATGATGCTTTAATTTTTTTTATTTATTTTCAGTTACTAAAAGGAATGACATAAATTTTGATCAATTATTGTCATGAGCACTTAATTCGTCGAGATGTTCGAAAGTGTTTTATTAATTTGATACTTAACGTGATTAGTCTTAAAAGACGCCTGGGGAAAATATGCCAAGTGGCCATTAATCTCAGAAAGAAAAAGAATATCTAAACTGGAACATTGGGCGTTATCCATTAGAAACGCAGTTGTCTGCAGTGTCTTGCACTTTAAAATTGAATGAGGAACTGAAAAGAAAACTCTTGAATCGTTCATACAGATAAGTCCATCGTTAGTGCACGCCATTTAATACATTCTCAACGTGGAACTGTGCATCGCTCTGCCACCTATATATAGTTTAAACTCATTTCTCTACTTTAGAATCCGTTTTTTACAATTACATAACAATGGATAGAAGAGAACCAGATGTGATTCCAAAGACATATTACAATAGTATGGTTTTACTTTGTTTCCTCGCTTGTGCTGGGTTGTGTTGTGCTGTACTACAGGCTCTGCCATCATCCTGTCATAATGATGACTGCGGTAAGCACGGAGACCTAACATATGCATTTATCAGGATGGCCCTAAGCACAGTTCTTCTCTCACTCACTGTTTTTGTTGGATGGATGGTTAAGAACACGGCCAACTTTCACCGACGCCAGGAAGTATTTTGGCCGATGCAGTGTCGACATTGTGCTCAAGTCGTGGGCATAGAAAGTGTTGATACTTCATCTTCTGTGTTAAAAGACGATGAAAGGGTGCAGTTTCAGCAGCGGTCTATCTTCCGTCGATGGTCATTCCCCACCAATCTCGAAAGCTTGAAAAGGTCTGTGACAGTGAATCATGTGAAAAACTCCCCAGCAACGTCAGCTAAACGCCTCAAAAATACACCCATGACTGCACCAACTTCTCATGAACAGAACAACGAAACGATTTCGAGGGCTCGGAAGCAAATTTTCTATAAGCCACCTCATAAATCTCTTTTACTAATTTTCATTATTTTTGGAAGTGTAGTACTTATTGAAACACCCTTGCAAATCTTTGGCATCTTTATGTGTCTTACAAACTCTGGACAATCAGTATCAACAAAGATTACCCTGGTAGCCCAAGCTGTTTTTGATTTATCAACTATAACCGCTTTTCTAATGTCTTTGTTCTTCTTTAATATCTACTACGATGCTGTCATTATGGTCAAGGTAAAGTTTTCGATAAGTATTAGCATATATCTCGCTCTATCGATTGCTATTGCAGCTCTCAAAATAGGATATCCCATCAGCGCTGACATAGCAACAGTTTACGATCCTTTAAAAGATTCTTGTGACATGAAAAGGTCTTTAAGACAATTTCTCATTGATCTAGATGACACGATGGAATCAGTATATACTAAGTTAGCCGTAACTGCAGTTGGTATATTGTGGAATATATGGTTGACTATGGTTCCTCAATGCTTCTTGGATATCACGAGTAGTCCCCCAGAGTTCGATTACTTTGACACGATCAACAGAAGACCACTCAGCAAAAGAATCTTAAATAGTTTGAGAAATAGTTACTTGAAAATCAAACTTAGACTTTGGAGAACGAGTTCGGACAATGAGCGGTACTTGTTACAACATACTACCACAAGTCATCAACGTTTCTCTTATCTACGTACTATTCTTATCCCGGCCACTTTTTTTAGTGTGATATATTTTACATTTAATGTGTATGTATCTTATGGTGACTGGCCAAACTCTAAAAGCACAAGGACATACATTGGATGGGTTCTTAGGATGGCTTTTTACGTCCCTTTCATAGGTCTCTATCACTTTCAAATCTTCCTATCGGGTCGTTCTAAAACAATTCTCCTTAAATATCCAATCACAGTGTCAAGTGGTCTCATACAGAGTCATGACATTGTTCTATTGTTGAGCGGTGGTGGAATATTTATGCTCAATATTTTTCGTTTGGTGGCGGCTATGGGTATCTTAATGCGCTTTGCTACTAAGGCTCAAGATGAGATAGCTCTTGCTGCTTTCTCTATGGTATACGCCGTTTTCCAATTTTACATTGTTTGGACAATGACGTCTTTCCTACTCATAATCCAACGCAGGAAATTCACAAGTGATGCAGAAGTCAAATGGGTTTTAATTTGTCTCATGTATACCTTTGTTGCAAATGCATGTAACTGGCTGATAGGTTTATTTAATGTTAGCTCATGGATTGAGCTGGAACTATACTATGGTTCTATCGGAAAGGTGATTGGTGGATCTGTAGAACCTATCATATCACTATATGGGTTGCACGCAGCTATGATAGCTTATGGAACATATCAAGATATTAAAAAGGAATTGTAAGATAATAAATTGTAACATTAAGACACAGTTTTTGTAGCATATTCTTTCAAAATCTAAATGTATTTGCTTATATTCATTTATATCATAGGAGTTTGTATGGCTATCATGGATTTAGAGTAAGTTAGAAAAACTCTTCATGAATCGACTATAATTTCTTCCCGTAGGGAGAATTCATCCAGATTGAAGGAAAAGTCTTTGATATGAATCAAAGATGAGATTTTTTTTTTAGAGGTATGAAGGAGGATTGTTAAGCACATCTTCTCTGCTTAAATGTTAAGGCCACGCATAAATTGTTTTAATTGCTGAGTTGTATGGTGAATATACCAAGATGGCTGCAGATTAAGATGGAAATCATCGAATCAAATGCCATGGTATACACATGAGAAGTGTTCTTTAGATTTAATTTCTGAATAATAACAACAACAACAAACAAGACATATGAAATGTTATGATCACGTGCATATACTGTATGTCCAGGGCCCCGTCTTATACAGGGTTGCGATTGATCCAAGTCATTCCAAGTCCTCCAATGAATCGTAAGTTTGCAGTCTCCTATCTCTTATGTAAAAAAATGCGATTAATATCGATCCTTTATAAACCAAATATAAAAAACTTCTACCTGTACGTCTTATGTTGACGTACCAGTGCTGGTTAAATTAGGGGAACACGGGGAGGGGTAGGAGAGTCACCAAGATTTTGCTATTAAGTTAACATATCACCGGCTTACCACATCATGTAAATATTACATAATAAAAATATTTTTATGGAGATGCAATCATGTTTGTTTAGTTATGATTCATGTATAAGTATTATTACTAGCATGGCGGATAATACAGTCATGTATATCAATATTTACGGTTATGTGTTTGTGTGCTATCCTCTCAATTACATTTCGACTGTATATCATATTTTGTCCCCAATAGTATACACTTATCAAAAGTATTTTATGAATAGAATAGAATAGTATTTCTGTCACTGCAGATGAAGGGGGACATGAAAAACATGCATTTCCTTTTAACAATGTCAGCGTATTGTACATAAGGTTATAATTTCATTAATATCAATAGGCAAAACAGGAGAGGTGGAGGTATTGGTATCTATTTGAGAGACTCTTTAGTTTATAAACAAAGAGATGATTTGAATATTAATAATGATTTATTTGAAAGTTTATTTGTTGAAATTGAAAATGTATCTGATAAAAATGTAATATTGGGTGTAGTCTATAGACCTCCTGATCAGTCTATTGAATCATTTTTGATCAATTGTCTTCTGTTCTTGCTATTGTTAATAATGAAAATAAATTAATTTATTTAATGGGAGATTTTAACATCAATTTGTTATCAACTGTCTCTTCCCGAAATGCAAATTCCTTCTTGAATTTGTTTACTTCTTTTTTTATGTACCCACTTATTCACAACCCTACTCGCATTACTGATCATTCCGCAACATTATTGGATATTTTTACAAATGATATGAAGAATAAATTTAGTGGTGTGATTTTGGTTGACATAAGTGATCCTTTTCCTGTTTTCATCTCATTCCAATAGAATTAATGAAAAGAAAAAGCATATACTTAAACGAATAATGAATGAAAGAAATATTATTACATTTAATGAACGTTTAAAAGATGTATATTGGAATTTCAAAATAAGTGATCCTAATGCTAGTTACAGCTTCTTTTTGGCAAAATTTCTACGTTTATATGATGAATGCTTTCCCATGCAAGAAATATTAATTAAAAGTAATTGTATGAATAAACCGTGGATGAATAGAGATTTATTAAAAAATATAAGGACAAAATGGCGTTTATACAAAAAGTACCTTAATTCACCCACTGAATACAGGAAAAATGTGTACAAACAATTTAGAAATAAAATTACAAATGAAATTAAAAAATCTAAGTATCAATATTACAAAAATAAATTTAATAACGATAAGGGTAATATGAAAGCAACATGGAAAACTATAAATGAAGCTCTTGGTTAAAAATCATGTTCTAAATAATGTATTGATGAAATTAATGTTGATGGTAGAAAAATTACAGACAAGATGAAGTATCAGAAATATTCAATGAGTATTTTGTAAATATTGGTTACAATTTAACAAATAATGTTCAATGTTCTAAATCATTTGATCATAAGAAACTTAAAAGAAATGATAAGACTGCATTTTTTTCTCCTGTAACTTGTAAAGAGATTATTGATATTGTTTGTTCTTTAAAAAATGGAACTAGTCCCGGTTATGATGAAATCAATGTGGGTGTCATTAAAATAGTCATTCATCTATTTGCACCACAATGTTCTATATTTAATTCTTGTATTTCATATTGTGTATTCCCTACTCAATTAAAACTAGCAAAAGTAATTCCAGTTTTTAAAGCAGGTGATGTTAGTTATGCCAAAAATTACCGCCCAATATCTGTTTTACCTTTATTTTCAAAGATTTTTGAGAAGTGCTTATACAAAAGTTTGAATGATTTTCTATTTTCATGTAATATTCTGTCTGATAATCAATATGGTTTCCGCTCGGGACACTCCGCATCGATGGCGCTTCTTGAATTTATTCACAAAGCTTGTAAAGCTATCGATTCTAAAGAATACATGGTTGGATTGTTTCTCGAATTGAGCAAAGCCTTCGATACATTAGATCATTATATTTTGTTGAGCAAATTGGAAGATTATGGAATTCGTGGAAATGTATTATTATTATTTAAGAGTTATTTGTTAGACCGGTCTCAGTTTGTAGTTATCAATAAACATAAATCTTCAAATAAGCAAATTCGATACGGAGTGCCCCAAGGGTCCATTTTGGGTCCTTTACTTTTCTTGGTCTATATAAACGATATCATTACTTGTTCTAAACTCTTACAATTTATTCTTTTTGCAGATGACACCAGTGTGTTTACGTCTGGAAGTAATCTGAACATGTTATTAGATACATTTACTGTCGAATTACATAAATTGAATGATTGGTTGTTAAATAATAAATTAGTTATAAATATTGATAAAACTCAATTTATGTTATTTACAAAGAGAAAAGTTGAAGATGATAATTTGATTATTCATTTTAATGGACAAGCTATAAATCATGTTTTTTCACTAAATTTCTCGGTGTTTACATCGATGATAAATTGACATGGCATGAGCACATTAGTGTCATATGTAATAGAGTTGCTAAGGGAGTTGGTATTATTTATCGATTAAGACACTTCCCACGATATATTTTGATTATGTTATATTATGCTTTGATAATTCCACACATTAATTATTGTAATATTACATGGTCAGATGGTTCTGATTATTTTATGACGAAATTATTTAAATTACAAAAGAAGGCTGTTCGATTACTTTACGATGCCCCGTTCAATGCCCACACTTTGCCACATTTTCAACAATTAAAGCTTCTAAATGTTTATGATATAAATAATGTTAATATTGCTATATTTATGTTTATGTGTTCTAAGGGATTATTGCCAAGGTCCATGTCATGTAAATTTACTTTCAATTATGAAATTCGTTCTCATGAAACCCGTAATGCTGGTAATTTTCATTTTCCTAAAATCCGTACAAATGTTTCAACAAATACAGTTTTTTTCAAAGGGCCAGTTTTGTGGAAAAATATCCCATTTAATATAAAAGACTCTACTTCACTGAATATTTTTAAACGAATGTATAAATCCCATCTTTCATTATTGTATTCAATCTCAAAATAAATGACGTTACGTTTCAGTTAATGCACTTTTTAATGTATCCCCCCCCCCCCTCTCCCCTTCCCTTCTTCCTTTTTTTTTTGTTTTCTTCTTTTGTATTGGTGTTTAGATTCCTTGGGCTTTCCTTTTCCTTTTTTTCTTTTCTCAACAATACAATGTATACTTTTTAAGGGGTTGACGTTGATAAGGCTAATTGCCCTTTTTGTTAACCCCACATTCACATAAAATTTTGTTTGCTCCTTCTCTTTGTATTTTTTTTTTATTGTAATCGATCTTTTATCTGTATGCCATGTTTGTATGTTTTGATGTTTTTATGGAGAATGAAATAAATGAAATGAATGAATGAAATAAATAATGTAAAAACGACTAAATCAATACATACCTTCACTCTGCCCTGCATTTCAACAACAACCTTTAAAAAGGGAATTTTAAAAAGAGGATGTCACGTAAATTCTTAAGTATTATGTACTGTTCATTGTCTATGGTATTTTTTTGTTGTTAATACATATTGGTACCTACAAAAAATACACATAGCCTAATTGCACTTGTATAGCACTCACCTTAGTATTTTATATTCACTGTGCTCTCTTCATATAAAATAAAGAGACAAACCTTTGGTTCCTGGATATTAATATAATATATACATATATCTTTCTTATGTTGAGTGTAAAATTAGTAATTTTACACTCAATATATATATATATATATATATATATTTTTTGTTCCCTGTAATATTGCTATCATGCTATTATACTATGTATGTCGAAGGAAACTTTTTTTGAATGAAGATATTGATCTGGCAATGATTTGATAAGGAGAATTGGTAATAATATCGTATAATGGTATAATATTATTGGTTTTAAGTAGGAAAAATGCAGTAGCTAGTTATTATAATATGCATGTTTCTTTTATCTTTGGTGAGCTTATGTTACGATTGTAAAATGTTATTTCTTCTGTTACACCTTTCCTAATGTGTGGTTAAGCGGTAATGTTCATAACCACACAGAGGACTCCGGATTTTGTGTCACATCTTTATTGTAATTAATTTGAATCCGAAGTAGAATGAAGTACAGTATGACTGTATAAAGATGATCAATATATGTATAGTGATGAGACTACTACAAACCATACTGTTTGAATATCAAATGTAAGATACACAATAAAGCTCAACCAACGCAATGCATGTAGGCATCGTACTTAGGATTGATTTCGTTGTGCATTTAGTGAAATCGAAAGAAAGAGATAGACAAAGAGAGACAGACTGACAGAGAGAAGCGGATAGACTGTATTTGTATATTTCCGTGTATGCCACATTTAACCAACACTTTTTATTCAAGCTACTAATGATTAATATACATGAACATGACAAAAGGAGCATTTTATTGCTGAACAGAATAATAACATGCATGCTTTGCGTCCTGCAAAATTGCAAAGTATTAATGTGATTTTTTAAATGATACTATTTCCATAATTACGCATTTATTTGTTCAAATATATTATGAGCATATATTGGTGTCAATGGAACATACAATCTAAAATTTAGCATTCGTACAATGCTCAGCACAACATTTAATGTCTTGATTGCTAATCCGATTAACTATAGAAAGATCTTCCACGAAGACATTCGGGTCAGAATAAAGGAATTGTTGAAAGCTGTCATGTTTAAGTACATTACTTGTTTGTTTTCAAACGTTGCTATTTCACTTTTCAAGCATGGAATCAGGTTTAAAACTATCAAAAGAACTATGATTAATTTGATATAAACTTTAAACATATCTCTCCTAATTTCTAAGACTTATTTTGAGGTCTGAGAGAGTTTTGAACTTGGGACAAAACTTTTAGATTTAAAACAAGACTATCATAAGAATTTTAAGTCCCTAAAAATACTTATAATTTAAGTCTAATAGATTTAACTTTTTAAGTCCAATAAACTTTTTTTGTAATGCATTGACAATAATATTAAGATATTTCATTAAAAAGCAAATGAAACTAACAAAAGTTAATAGCAATGAATTAGGTCATATTTCCAATTTATTTCATTCAAAAAGTTTAAAAACTTACAAACGCATTCGATCTTATAATGCTTTTATTACCTTAATCTTGTATAGTTACCAAAGTATACGACATTAATTTTGATCAATTATTGTTATGTGTAATTAAGTCGTCAAGATGTTCGAAAGTGTTCATTAATTTGATTCTTAATGTGATTCATCTTAACAGAATGCCTGGGGAAAACAAGTGGTCATCAACCTCACAGAGAAGAAGAATATCTAAATTGGTACCTTGGAAATTAGCCATTACAAAAGCAGCTGTCTTGGTAATTAAATAGGAAACTGAAAATAAACTCTTTAATCGTTCATACAGATTCTGTTTCAGCTAAAGCTCCAATCAGTACGTGTACGTGTGTGTACGCGTGTGTGTGCGTGTGTGTGCGTGTGTGTCTGTGTCTGTCTGACTGTTTTGTTCAATGCACTGTTTTATTCCTCACCCAGTAACTTGCCGCAAGTGAGATCTGGCAGTCTTGTAAAGATTGTCTGATGTTCAGTCATGCATGCAGAGATTCAAATGATTGTACCTACATGTACTGGGAGGATAACTCCATTCCTGCCAACCTGAGACAAGAGAAATTAGGAGTAAATTTTTCTGGATGGACTACGAGGTCGCGAACCACCGAAGGATTGGGGTAGTAGCCCGTACATTGGGGGGGGGGGGGTACACAGCACTTTAGGGTCTATTTTTTTTCTCTCCATTTTAATGGTGCAAATGGGCCTTTTCCTTCAACCTTTTCGCCCCACACATAAACAATTTTTGAAATGTGAACACTCACAAAACTACATGTTTCACTATCCACCTCAGTTAGGAGCCCTATTTTGCAAATGTATATAGTGGTAGTAATCCAAAATAAATCTGAGGAAGTCCGGTAAATAACAAGCTTCCACGATCGCAGTCATCGCACAAGCATTGAAGAAAACACGCCAATGTATACAGTGTTTATGCACGACGTATCAACTGCACACAGGGGCGTACGCAGGGGGGGGGGGGTTGGGTTTCAAACCCCCCTTTGGTATTTTTATGTGTGTGAACCCCCCCCCCCCCCCTTTGGTTTTTTTTTTTTTTTTTTTTTTATTAGTTAAAAAAAAAAAAAAATATATATATATATATATATATACATATATATATATATATATATGCCCACGGCTAACCTAAAAAAGGTGACCTTACCCCCCCCCCCCAACGAAGAAAAATGTCAAATTTTCAAATTTCGAAACCAAAAAAAAAAAAAAAAGTGTCCGCTTACCCCTGTCCGCTTACTCACTCTGTATAAAGGTTTTAATATGTTCTCTCATAAACAAAATTGAAAATAAGATCATGTCCCATACAAATTTACAAATGAATTTTTGCACAAAAGATATTACAAGTAAATTTTTCACATTCAGAGAATTACAAATAAATGTCCATATTTCAAATATGATTCACACAACTATATTCGTGACAAAAAATAAAAGAATCATATCTTTAAATTTGTACATACAACATATTGTATAAGTAACATAGATCAAGAGAGAGAGAGTTGATTTGATGCAAAGTCAACACTATAATTAATCTTTGTTTCCTGGTTAATTGATTTGTGAAAGTCATTAATCAAGTATAAAAAGGAGTGGTTTCGAAAGGCATCTTACCTTCAATTACAAATATGCTACCAGTATTCATTGAGATCGCCTGCAGTATACATGTATATCCATCTGTTACAGTCTTAACAGCCGTTTCAATCTGATGTTCATGCGGATATTTCTTTCTCACACATCTGATTTCCAGGGCATTGCAATAGCCATTCTTCGTAAATAAAACAAAATGGAGCAAGCTTCAAATAAACCAGAAATCATTCCCAATATGCAATACAGCAGTATGCTGCTAGTGACTATCCTGGCAAGTATTGGATTCTGTTTTGCTATTTTGAAGGCACTACCACTTAACCCTAACACAGGGTGGGATGATGAGGACCGAAACTTTACCAATGCAATCATGCGATTGTGTCTTAGTTGCCTCTTCTTCTATATCAATGTATGTGTCGTGTGGACTATCAAGAACCGAGAGACGCTTCATCGTCGTCAACTAGTTTTCTGGCCGATGCGATGTCGACATTGTGCTAGGGCTGTTGGCGTCATATCCGAGCAGTCTCGTGGTCAAAGTACTGATGGTCCAAAAGAGACATCCCAGAGGTATATGACTCGTCGACGGTCACTACCCTTACTCCCTTCAACATGTTCCATAGGTAACATATCTCTCGAACCAACTGAATCAATTGTGTCTAATCATGAACAAACAGCACAAACTGTAAATGATATATCCAGTGATACACAAACAGCCAGCAGAAATTTGGAAGCGCTGGCACAGATGGAGTCGTTTCATTTCGCAACATCAGATGTCGAGGTGGACAATAGGAGTGGAGAAAAGTCCGTCGGAAGCAAAAGACCTCATAAATCACTTCTGATACTTTATAACGTGTTTGGAACTATCGCACTACTTACTCTTCCATTAAAATTAATTGGTGTCATCATGTGCCTCACAGAAATTCATGCTTCAGAAGTACCAATGAAACTAAATTTCAATTTGATATGCGAGGGAGTGTTTAATCTCCTTGTGTCCATTACTATAGCTTGCAGTCTGGCCTTCTTCAATATATTCTACGATGCAGTGTTCCTTCAAACTGGTATCTTTCCTACTTTTATTGGTGCATACGTAGCCTCAGTTCTGGGTTTATTGGCTCTCAAGGCAAGTTATCCTCTAGGTGTTGTTGTAGAACCTCCTCACGATCCTATTCTATATTCCTGTGAACTGCCGAGAAAGTTTGTCCAAGTTATATATAACCAGGCGTTAAGAACAACATCCCTGTACACAGAGATTGGTCTGATTGCAGTAAGCATCCTGTGGAAAATATGGGTATCTATACTTCCACAACCAAGCTTAAAAGTTACGAACAGCGATGAAGCAGACTTCGAACATTTTCAGCGACCATGCAGAATATCCATCAGCACATACATCAGGAGTCCGTTACAGAGCTTTAAGAAACTGATTACAAGGAGGAGGAGATACTTTAGTGTCTGTCATATTGTTCTTTTATCACTCATATTTATCGCAATCTTTTTTTCATTCGATTTTTTTGTTGTATCCCGTGAAAGTTTTAAATTGTCCAAAATAACGAGGACATACATATTATGGTGTTGTAACATGATAGGTTACCTACCATTCATCGCTCTTTACCGCTATCAACTATTTCTAAGCGGTAATTTAGGCACCTTTCGGTTAAAGGATTACATCTCTTCCCAGCATGGGCTAGTAGAAAGCCATGATGTCATACTCATGATTGGTTGCAGTGGAATATTTATGACAAATGTGTTTCGATTGGTTGCCGGTGCTGGAATCCTCTTAGGCCATGATCCTCTACCCACAGACGTACTATCTCTCGCATGCTTTGGCCTTATCTACTACGTTTCACAGATATACGTAGTCAGCTCTACGACTTCATTTCTGCTTATCATCCAACGTAAGAAAATAATCAGCAAAGCAGAGTTGAAATTCGTACGGATTTGTTTGATGTATATCATATGTTGGAACGCAACAGACTGGCTGTCATCCGTAGTTTATGTTAGTGATTGGAAGGAATTGACACTGTACTACGGACCTGTGGTGGGGACAATGATAGGGCGATTCATGCAGCCCGTGATATGGCTGTATTACCTACATACAGCTCTACTAGCCTACGAAACTTACAAAGATATCAATGAAAATAGAAGGGGCTTTCGTACGAACAGTGAACTTAGTCTACCTTAAATCAGTTCCTGCAGGTACTTGACTTTTATCATAAATTTGACAAAGGCAGCATTTTCTAAATTCATTTGGATGATCGAGGAGCCTTATACTAACTTTGGAATCTTTAATAATCTATTAGCTACGTATGCGAAACATTATTTTGTAGGATTTTGATCATGACATATAATGCATAGCATTCATAGCATAGCAAGAGAAAGGCTGAGTTCAGAGGAGAGGTGAAAACAAAAAAGTTGTAAGCGTTTTCATTGTAATTATGCAAGAGGGAAAGGACATCAGAGAAAAAGTGTTCCCTGCAAAGCATAGCTCTTCAAATGCCTTCATATTCTAAATATGATATGTAACAGCTTAAAAATGAAGACCATATTTGTATACCACATGTTTGTGTAGTCCCATGAAGGCCTACATATTTCCGTGTACAGTGTTTATTACTTTTAGAAAGACCTGGCAGAATTCTTATCATTTTGGTGATTTCAGAATATTGCAGTGCACAAAATGATATGCTTTATGATTTAAAAATTTTAAAAAATCCGTTCGATTCCACACCGTTTCTTTCACAATACAATCACATGACCAGAACTCAACTATATCTTTAATTCTATATCAACTTGTTTGGAATTTATATTTAAATCACACTGATTTTACCATGTTAGCTTACATGTATATCGCTATACTAACCAGGATTTTAGATGTCGGTATAGCTTAGCATTTAAAATTACTATTCAAAATAAACTTTTCCTTTTAAAAGTATTGATAGACCTTAGGCAACTTGTTGATTAAAAGTGAAATATATGTATTAAGTAAGATGTAGACATGCATTACAACATTAGACAAACAATTGAAAGTGAAATGGATATTAAGTTAATAACGTTGAAAGGTGATTGTTGCATTGAATTGATTTTAAGATTAGTCAGTCCATAGTGCCATGTATATTCACAATATTCAGGTTCGTAACAACATTAAAACTCGATACTAGAATAAGGTTGTCCTAATTATAGGCAAAAGTTGGAAAGGAATGTAAGTCAATCATTACAACACAAGGTCTGCGGTTCGAGTCCCGCCGCTGCACTAATGTCCTTTGGTAACCCAGGTGAAGTTAATGGGTACCTGGTAGGAATTTATTTCTTGAAACGCAGCGCGCGTAACAGCTGCACTGCTAAAGCCAGGGTAATTATGCTGCATTATTGTAGAGCGCTTAGAGCCTTCTGACAAAGTAAGTGTTAGGCGCTATATAAGCACTGTAATTATTATTAATATGCCGCGATTATTAACATCTGGAATAAGATATGAATATGCTAAACAACAAGATTCGGGGGAGAGGGGCGTGTGTTTAGTGAGAAGAAATGATCTTATTCAGACAGCAAGATATACTGCAACCGAATGGTAATATATCCTTACAAGTTCATATTATTAACTAGTTTAAGTTGTACATGACATGATATTAAACAAATAATACACAGGTGTGAGTGGGTTATGGAGATGCGGTGCTTGGTGCATTTTTTGCCATTGCGAATACCCGAATAGCGCTGCGTCGCCATAACGTCATGGGTCGTTGCACGTTTTTTTCACGGTTGTTATTCCCGAAATGCAATCCCCGTGCATATGGTAAAAATTTCCGCATGCACACGTGATCCATTTCGATGCTTCTCGTTGGCTACATTCTTAAACCCATATTTGTAACTTGCAATAATTAGTGATAAAAGCATGATCATTTAAGAGAGAAGTTAAAATTAAAGCGATGTGTTTGAATGATACTAAATGAGGGACTATACAAAAAAGGGACTGAAAAAAGGGATATGAAATTTAATGAATCGACTAATCGCAAGTCCTCCAATCAATCGTAAGTTTGCAGTCTTCTATCTCTTATGCACAAAGTTGCGACTGATATCAAGCGTACCAGTGCTAGTTAAATTCGGAGAACGCAGAGAGAGGGGGGGGGGGAGCGTCACCAAGATTTTGTTTTTTCAATAACATTTGACCGGTTTACCACAACATGTAATTATTGCATTATTGTCTCGTATAACTTTAAAGAGAAAAAATATTAATGAAATGAACAAAAATGGAAATTATAAATTACACACGCAGATGAAGAGGGACATGATATACATGCACTACCTTTTGAAAATGACAGCATGTTGTACATACATATTCCTACTGTTAAAACGACTGAATCAGTCTTGTATCCTCAGCCTGCCCTGAATTTCAACAACAGCCAGTAAAAAAGGGAATTTAAAACAAGGAAGTAATGTAAATATCATAGTATTATGTACTGTACATTATCTAGGTATTTTGTTATTTGTTTGTTAATACATATTGGTACCAACAAAAAAAACGCATTATATTGCACTTGTATAGTAAATTCGTTGAATATAATGGAATGTATGAATTTCACTTACCTAAGTATTATGCATTCCCTGTGTTCTATTTATATATACTACAGACAAACGTTTGGTTCCTGGATATTAATATACTTAGCAATATATACATATATCTTTTTTCGAATTTTACACTCAATATATATATATTGTGTTCCCTCTAATATTATTATTATGCTATTATATATGTATGTAATAGGAAACTTATTTGGAATTATGATATTGCTTTTGTAATGATTTGATATGGAAGATTGGTAGCAATATCGCATAATGGTATGTTATTATCGGTCATAAGTAGGAAAAATACAGTAGTTAATCACTAAAACATTTATGTTTCTTTTGTCTTTGTTGAGCTTATGTTACATTCGTAAAATGTTATTTCTTTCGTTACACCCACTCAAGGAAGTAATGTAAATATCAAAGTAATATAATGTAAAAAAATACGTTAGACAATGTACAGTACATATGTACTGTACATTGTCTAACGTATTTTTTTGTTAATACATATTAGTACCAAAAAAACGCATTATATTGCACTTGTATAGTAAATTCATTGAATAGTATACAGATATTGACTGGCAGGGGGTGTAATATAACATTATTTGGACTGCTGAAGAGAGTTATATTTCCCAAGTGGTTATATTTCCCAAAGCGCGCAGCGCTGAGGAAAAATATGGTCACGAGGGAAAATATAACTCCCTTCAGGTCCAAAGAGTGTTATATACCCCTGCCAGTCAATAGCCGTTATATTAGATAGCCTTGGTTTGATTTCTTTTTTGTTGCGGGGGGGGGGGGGGAGGGTCCACATCTTTTTTTGCCCAAAATTGTTTTCATTTTTTTTTCGGGGACAATCAAAATTTTAGAAAAAGAAGTGTAAACAAAATATTGACTGAAAAATTACATTTCGAGATCATTCAAGAAAAGAAACCTTTAAAAAAAAAATGGAAAAATAATTTCAAGAGTGAAAAAAAAATAATCTTGCCTATGACGAAAACTCGTCGTTTAAAAATAAAACCCCCATTTGACTTTCACTACTCCTATAGCTAGAGCTAAGCCTAAAGTAAACACTAGTGCTATACGATGTAATAACAACTGCCGAGACCTTGGCAGGTTGATAGAGAGGGAGAGAGAGATATAAGCATGATAGAAGGAAAGAGGAATGGAGAAAGAGTGCTAATTTTCATTATTAAAATTGTTGTTATATCGCCAATTCTGGGTCATCTTGCTTTGTTCGAATTTTCATCATGGTCTTCATCTAAATTATAAGTGACTTTTGGACATAAAATATCTTAAAACAAGTAAAATATGTATTTACTACTTATCATTTCCTTTCAGGCAGAGCCCCAGTAAGAGTTTGTTTACAGTTTTACGTAAAATAAGTACAGCTGCCATCTCTCACGCAGAGCTGCAATTCTCTGTCAAAGTTTTAACAAGAGAAACGAAAGTGGGGTCGTGATACTCCACCTGATTTACATTGGTTCATGTTTTATAGTGGCGGGGTATAGTTTTAACGAGAGCTTTTCTTAATGAATTTTTGGAGGAGAAAATTCGAAAAAAAGATTTCTTACCCCTAAAAAAAAACATTTTTGGGGGAGAAAAAAAAAATTCATGGAAAAAAAAAATTGAACAAAAGATCACCCTCGGTAATGGTGTAATGTCTGTTATTGGTGACATACAGTCCTCAAAAGGGCGACATGCTTTGATTAAAAATATATTCATTTCACCAGCTGCTTAGTATAAGACTGAAAAGTGACCGGCCAGGAAAATATAACAATTTGGATCCTCACAATTGATATCGCGTGACGAGCTCTGGACCAATCACATTTCGGTATCTGTCTAAGCTATCTAATATTAAATGGAATGTATGAATTTCACTCACCTAAGTATTATGCATTCCCTGTGTTCTATTTATATATACTACAGACAAACTTTTGGTTCCTGGATATTAATATACTTAGCAATATATACATATATCTTTTTCGAATTTTACACTCAATATATATATTGTGTTCCCTCTAATATTACTATTATGCTATTATATATGTATGTTATAGGAAACTTATTTGAAATTATGATATTGCTTTTATAATGATTTGATAAGGAAGATTGGTAGCAATATCGCATAATGGTATGTTATTATCTTTAATACGTAGAAGAAATGCAGTAGTTAATCACTTAAACATTCATGTTTTTTTCGTCTTTGTTTAGCTTATGTTACATTCGTAAAATGTTATTTATTTCGGGTTTTGTGTCACATCTATATTGTAATTCAATTTGATTTTCATGTTCAAATTGAAAACAAAGTATGACTGAATAAAGATGATCAATATATGTATAGTGATGAGACAACTGCAAGCCACACTTTTTTAATATATATTGTAAGATACACAATAAAGCTCAACCTACGCAATGGATACTTTAATTTATATATCGTACTTAGGATTGATTTCGTATTGCATTTAGTGAAATCGAAAGAAAGAGATAGCCAGAGAGAGGCAGACAGAGAGAGGCAGACAGAGAGAAGGACAAAGAGACTGTATTTGTATATTTCCGTGTATGCCAGATTTAACCTTTCATTTCATTCAAGCTACTATATGATAAATATACATGAGAAAATGGACATTTTTTTTGCTGAAAAGGACAATAACACGGATGCTTTGCGTCTTGCAAAATTGCAAAGTATTAATGTGATTATAATTTTTTTTTTTTCTGTTATCCTCAAGCGAGGTTTTTATTTCCATAATAATAATACATTTGTACATTAATAACTCAATAATTAAGTGAAACATAACATAGGTTAAAGATTAAAGTACATTCAACAATTCTTCCAGCTTAGTATTATTTTCTTTGCTAACACATTCATATCTTAAAAATAATCTTAGCAACGACTTGAATTAAAAAAACAAAGTATGTGGGTAGTAAACAGAACCATTAACAATCTTCTTAACGTAACATCTATAAATTGCATGTTGCGCATAATTTAAAATAATATTCAGAAGTGAATATTTCTTGTTTCCAATATCCTTACCTATAACTATTATCTTCTGGTCTATTTGTATTTCTATTTGGAATAAATTAAATATAAAATTACATATCTTTTTCCAAAAAATAGTCACATCCTTGCAATATAACATAGAATGAAAAGTTGAGTCAACTTGTCCACAAGAGTTGCATAAATTATTATTAACAATTTGCCATTTATATAAATTTTCTTTTGAGGCAATAAACCTATGTATCATCTTGAAATTAAATTGTTTAACTTTATTATTACGAATTTGCTTTAATTTAAATAAAAATGCATCCTTCCAAACAAAGTCATTATCCAAATCTAAAAAGAAATTCCAAAAGTAAATGATACTTGGTTCTTTTGACTTATTACGTAATAACAAACGATAGTAATCTTTCACTTTTAAAACAAAAACATTCATTTTATCCCCTGTTTCTATTTCTATCATATTCGAAATATCACATACTTGATCAAATTCATAGCTTAATCTATCCAACCAACACTGTGGAAATGCTTTCTTTAATTTTATATATTTAAAATCAAATAAGAGCTGTTGTGGTTTCACTTTTGTATTTAGTATTGTACAATCATTCCAAATACCATTTGTAATCAAATTATGAATTTTCAATAAAACTGGCCTCTTGCCATTCTCGATCAAACAGTATTTTGTTCTGAAAGGTAATGTTACTATTTTTCCAAATAATTTCATTTGGAATATTTCTTACTTTAAACATATCAATGAATTTTAGTTCTGACCAAGTACAAAAAAGATCTACCTAGAATTCTGGCAAATTATGTTTAGAGCATGGTAAATTCATATCATTTATGTTACAATTGAAATGTAAACATAGTGACAAACCCCCTATTTTGTCGGACCAGTATTTAAACACATTTTTCCAATAAGAGCCATTATCATTAAAAAAAAACATAGATATTCATGCCAAACGAAGTGAAGATATTTTACTAGCAATATCAATCATATTCAATCCACCATTTTCAATATCACTTATAATTACATTACGTTTAATTTATATTGTTATTGGCGTTCCATAAGAAACGAAATAATAGTCTGTTCAATATCTGTGAAACATGTTTTGGTACTGGTACAACAGTTGCGGTATATACAATTTGTGACGCCGCTAACATTTTCAAAACAATTATTCTGCCATAAAAAGTAAGATCTCTCATTTTCCACATATTTAATACATTTCGAATTTTATCTATTTTTACATTCCAGTTTAAATCTTGTAACAATTTCTTATATTCGCCTACATATACTCCTAGATATTTTACAGGTTGATCAGTATATATAATGGCATTATCATGTACAAAATTATCTACAGAATTCAGTTTCATAACTTCTGTCTTATTCCAATTTAATTTCAGACCTGCATAGTCTCCAAAGTCGTTAATTTCATTCATAATATATTGTATATCATTTATTCCACAAATAATGTTATGTCATCTGCATATTGGGAATTTTTTTTAACTATCAATACCTAAATCAACACTGAATATATTAATCCCTTAAATGTTTTTATTTTGTCTTATTTTGCATGCTAATATTTCCACTACTATGTTAAAAAGTAATGCCGATAATGGGCAACCCTGGCGAACTCCTCTTCCAATAATTAACTTTTCTGAAATCCATCCATTATTCATTACACGACCGATGGCGTCAGTATAAAAGGTCTTATAAAATGATACTATTTTATTTCTTGTTTTTTTCTTTTTTATTAAAAATTAAAAAATAACAAAAATAACAAAGGGGGGGGGGTTGCTAAAAAATACACACATAATACACACATTGAAAAAAACTTAAGGGGTGAGGTTAACCCCCCCCCCCTCCCCCCCCCCCTTGCGTACGCGCTTGGTCTGACGACATATCCACTAGACCACGACACCTCTATAAGTTTTAATCTGTTCTCTCATAAACAAAATTGAAAATAAGATTACATGAATTTTCGCCTAAACAATATCGCAAGTACATTTTTCCCATTTACTAAATTACGAACAGATTCCCATATTTCATACATCATTCATACAACTATATTCGTTACAAAAATACAAGAATCAAGTCTTTAACATTGTACAAACAACATATATATATATTAAGTAACATAGATCAAGAGAGAGAGAGAGAGAGTTAAGAAGAGACCAATTCGATACTGTAAGTAATCTCTGATTAGTGCAAGTCATTAACTTTATCCAGTAATAGGAATGATAGCGAAAGACATCTTACCTTCAATTACAAATATGCAACCAGTAAATATTGAGATTGCCTGATGTATAAACATCCGGTACAGTGTTAAAAGCAATTTCAATCTGATGTTCATGTGGAGTTTTCTTTCTCACAAATCTGATTTCCAGAGGTTTGCAATAGCCAATCTTCGTAGATGCTTCAAAATGGAGCGAGCTTCAAATAAAGCACAAATCATTCCCAATGTACAATACAGCAGTATGCTGCTAGTGACTATACTGACAAGTATTGGATTCTGTTTTGCTATCGTGAAGGTATTACCTGTTAGCCCTAATACAGGGTGGGATGATGATGGCCGAAACTTTACCTATGCAATCATGCAATTGTGTCTTAGTTGCGTCTTCTTCTATCTCATTGTTTGTGCTGTGTGGACTATCAAGAACCGAGAGACACTTCATCGTCGTCAACTAGTTTTCTGGCCGATGCGATGTCGACATTGTGCTAGGGCTGTTGGCCTCATATCCGAGCAGTCTCGTGGTCAAAGTACTGATGATCCAAGAGAGACATCCCTAAGGTATATGACTCGTCGACGGTCACTACCAATACTCCCTTCAACATGTTCCATAGGTAACACATCTCTCGAATCAACTGAATCAATCGTGTCTAATGATGAACAAATTGCACACAATTTAAATGATATTTCCAGTAATACCAAAATGGTCAGCGGAAATTTGGAAGCGCTGGCACAGATGGAGTCCTATCGTTCCCCAACATCAGATATCGAGGTGGAGAATACAAGTTTGCTGAAGTCCTTCGCATACAAAAGACCTCATAAATCACTTCTGGTACTATATAACGTATTTGGAACTATCGCATTACTAAATGTTCCTTTAAAAATAGTTAGTGTCATCATCTGCCTTACAGAAAGTCATGCTTCAGAAGCACCGATGAAACTCAATTTTAATTTGGTATGTGAGGGGGTGTTTGATCTCCTGGTGTCCATTGGTTTAGCTTGAAATCTGGCCTTCTTCAATATATTCTACGATGCAGTGTTCGTTCAAATTGGTATTTTCCTTATATTTATTGGTGCATACTTAGCCTCAGGTCTAGGCATGTTGGCTCTCAACGCAATATATCCTCTAGGTGTTGTTGTAGAACCTTCTCACGATCTTCTTTTATTTTTATGTGAACTGCCTAAAACATTTATCGAATTTATGTATAACAATGCATTACTGGTATTACACCCCTGTACACAGACATTGGTCTGATTGCAGTAGGCATCCTATGGAAAATATGGGTATCTATTCTTCCACAAGCATGCCTAAAAGTTACCAGCAGCGATGAAGCAGACTTTGAACATTTTCAGCGACCATGCAGAATATCCATCAGCGCATACATCAGGAATCCGTTACAAAGCTTTAAGAAACTAATTACAAGGAGGAGATACTTTGGTGTCTGTCACATTGTTCTTTTATCGCTTATTACAGTCGCCACCTTTATTTCATTCGATAACTTTGTAGTATCCCGTAAGAGTTTCAATTTGTCCGAAATAACGAGGACATACATATTAATGTGTTTTAACATGATAGGTTTCCTACCATTCATCGCTCTTTACCGCTATCAACTATTTCTAAGCGGTAATTTAGAAACCTTTCGGTTCAGGATTACATCTCGTTCCAGCATGGGCTAATAGGAAGCCATGATGTCATACTCATTATTGGTTGCAGTGGAATGTTTATGGCCGATGTGTTTCGATTGGTTGCCAGTGTTGGAATCCTCTTAGGCCATGATCCTCTACCCACAGACGTACTATCGATCGCATGCTTTGGCCTTATCTACTACGTTTCACAGATATACGTAGTCAGTTCTACGACTTCATTTCTGCTTATCATCCAACGTAAGACAATAATCAGCGAAGCCGAGTGGAAATTCGTACGGATTTGCTTGATGTATACGATATTTTTTAACGCAACAGACTGGCTGACATCCGTAGTTTATGTTAGTGAATGGAAGGCATTGACACTGTACTACGGAACTGTGGTAGGGACAATGATGGGGCGATTCATGCAGCCCGTGATATGGCTGTATTACCTACATACTGCTCTACTGGCGTATGAAACTTACAAAGATATCAATGAAAATAGAAGGGGCTTTCGTACGAACAGTGAACCTAGTCTACCCTAAATCAGTTCCTACAGGTATTGCTTCCCTTATCTTGACTTTTATCATGAATTTGCCAAAGGAAGCATTTGATAAGTTCATTTGGATGATCGAGGAGCCATATACTAATAGGCCAAGAGCATTAGTTTTAACATGGACATTTTTGGTAACAAGCTGATTTTTCCAGGATAGGTCCAGGAATATGTCTAGATTAACATACTAAAAGTCCTCATAAATCCTCCTTGAGCGTTTTCCGCAATCCAAGATGGCGTCCAAAATGGCCGCCATGTCCTGAATTTCTTATAGCTTCGCAACTAGATAACCCAAATACAAAATTTAAATGTCTAAATATATGTTTTTTAGCATAAGGAACTCAATAAAATACTTGTTGATAAATTTTGAAACACACAATTAGCTATAAACCACTTTTAGCCCTTTTCAAAATCCAAAATGGTGCCCAAAATTGCCGCCATTTCCTGTATTTCTTCTAACTTTGCAACTAGAAAACCCAAATACCAAATTTAAATGTCTAAATATATGTTTTTCAGCATAAGGAACTCAACCAAATAGTTATTAACAAATTTTGAAACACACAAGTAGCAGTAAAACCACTTGAGCCCTTCCCGAAATCCAAAATGGCACCCAAAATGGCCATTATTTCCAAATTTATCTCATTGTATTAAAGTAGATACGTAATTAATATAATCAAATGTCTAGACTAGACAAGCACCATTGAAATACCTATCAGTACAACAATCTTTTAATTAAAAAATACTTCTTATGCATAAAGTACACACACACCCACATACACATATGGCTGCTTTCATCATCCTCAACGATATCAGACTGACAGTGTGCAACCGTGAAGAGTACTCAACATTAGATGGAACTGAAAATGTAGACACATTAGTACCAAGGTCGCTAAAGCTTTTTATACATAATGACTGTAAGAGGTGCGGTATGGATGTTGCTTTGCTGCAGCACTAGTTGGAAGTAGACTTTTTAACTGAATGGATGAACTCAGAGAACTGCGACCAATTGCCCGTTAATTGTATGCAGTGTGACGGTAGTCATCAAGAACTGCTGGCCCCGCAAAGGCTTTCCCGGCTCTTTTTTTACCTCGTCATGGGTGCTTGCACTGCGAATGTATCAAGCAAGCCATAGTCAAGTTTTTTTGTGGACCATATTGAGAGTTTTACGACTGCCCTGACGGTAGATTGCAGAGACCGTATCACACCCTGTCACAGCTTAAAGAAACATCAGGCAGTTTATAGTGTCCCCTATGGCATGCTGAATTTCATGAATGTTGAAGACCGTGACAGGATTCTGCGGCATAGCATCTACATATCTGTGGAAGTGGTTGCCGGAGCAACTAGCATGACCAGTAAATCTGTGTCCTTACCAACGACAACAACGGGCACCTGTTCTGACTCTGCTACTGCTTGTGCTGTAGAGACAATCAGGTTAGTGGCATCCGCTTCTGTCTGCTTGATACCGGTACGTATTTTGTCACGTAGAGTTTGTATAAGTCTCATCTTATTGTTGCTGTTGGCAAGGAAAGTTGTTTTGGGTTGTGCTTGTTGGCATAATATATTATCATCAAACAAAGAGGTACATCTTTGGGCTATTCGTCTCTGCTCAGCTACCTTTGTCGAAGTTGCACTTCCATATCTATCGAACACCACCGTCAAATGAGCTCCATAATGCTTAAGGGTGCAGTAGGCGACCACCATCTTAAACAAAGAGACCATTTCTGGCGCGTTGGATTGCTTGGAGAACGAATTCAGCAGGAGACCCAGAGAACTCTTTGTTGGCTTCCGTATCGATCACCCCACCTTTGAAAGGGAAAGTGCGTGGGAATATGTTCATAAGCAAAGACCGATTCCATCTCAGTGTTGTTATTCAGGACACATGTTATTCAGTTGAACAGTAGTGTTGGGTTGACTTATGTGCTTTGTCCCCGGATTTTCACTCTCTTACTCTTGGCACCAATGGTCTTCACCTTGTCCTTACGATGTACGTAGCTTGAATTCTGTAAACTTCCTACCATGCATTCGTTTTGGATGCCGCTACTAGGCCAATTTGTACAGGTTAATCACAATTAACAGATAAGCCAGCGACGATGCCAGTTGACAAGGAGACCAGGCAATTAGTTTCGTATCAAGCAAATGGTGATGTGCCTGCAGCCATCCAACAAAGATACATCTTTCTTTATTGTCTCTTGACCTGGTACTTTGCTGTATGTCTTTACGCTGCTCTGGTGTACCAGTGTGTACTCCGGTGAACTGTTCCAGTTCATAACAGGTAGGGACACAGTGAGGAAGTGCACGAACCCACTTTAATAGCCAATGTACTGTCTGTGATTCCACGTCCACGAGTCATTTCTCTAGATGTTTTCAACTGCCGCATCAGTAACTTTTCAATGGTCTGATCAGAGAAGTTTCCACCCCAGAATGAATCCACACGGCGGATGGTGAAGTATCCTATTTCTGCGAATTGTGTATATTCATTTCCTGGCATGGTTTGCTCTAGAGCTTCCATCTGTTGTAAAAACAACCTGGCATAATTGAACTAGGGAAGATGTCCTGCAGCATGAAAATGTTGTATCATTTCCCTCACACAGCTGAGATGGAGCTTCCAGTCCCCTGTCCTTTCAGCTGGAATGAAACATTGCAGAAGAGACACATAAATGTCGGATTTACTGCAACCAAAGTTTCCCTGTCCTACTGTGTCCTGCTGCCCGTTCAATGAGTTGTGAAATTATCTGACTTTAACCGTTTGACACACTCTTCTCAGGTACAGCAGTCACCTTCTTGTCCTGGTTGAGGAGTGCACCGTACAGATTTGCTAAGTGGTCCTTATATATGCTGTCTAAGACGCCAGGTTTACCCATCAACACGCCAATGAGGGCAGCTGCAGTAAGAATGTGAGCACGAAGGGAAGGGGGAAATGCATGACCAGATTGCATATGTATGACAGACTCTTTGGCGTACACTGTCTCCCATAGCTCTACAAGCATACTTCTGCCCATGACGTGGACTATATGCTGCCGAGATATGACATGAGGAGGTGAAATCCACCAAAACGGACGATTACTTTTCCTAGGTCTTGAGAAGAAGCTACAATCTCTGCTGCCTTGCTGTACGAGGGCTGGTTAAATGTTACTGCACATATTCTTAAGTTATATGTTTTTCACATTGTGACTGTGCAAAGTATAGTGCCGTGTAGATGGTACTCGGATTGGAGGGGTCTAAATCTATGGTGGGCAGAGTTTCAATTCTCGCACTGGTCACTCTGCATGAAACCAATCCATGAAGGACAAAGCTCACGTTGCTCAGCTCAAGATGTCTATCTGTTCACGTTAGCCACACTTCCGGTGTTTATACGAAGCCATTCCAACAATATTGGCGACAGAAATGGTCTACTAGCAGAGATGACATGGCATGTGCTATTGAGGTGCATTTCCTGTTTGAAACCTTGTGACTTTTGCCTTTGCGACAGTAATTGGTACTAATGTGTCTCCATTTTCAGTTCCATCTAACATTGAGTACTCTTCACGGTTTGCACACTGTCAGTCTGATGGAAGCAGCCATATGTGTGCATGTGTGTGTGGGTGTGTATACGTTATTTATAAGAAATATTTAATTATTTAATGAAAGGTTTATTTGTACTGATATGTATTACAATAGTGCTTTTCTAGTATAGACATTTGATTGTATTCATAACGCACCTACTTTAATACAGTGAGATAAATTCGAAATAATGACCATTTTGAATGCCATTTTGGATTTCGGAAAGGGCTCAAGTAGTTTTACTGCCACTTGTGTGTTTCAAAATTTATTGATAAGTATTTGGTTGAGTTGCTTATGCTGAAAAACATATATTTAGACATTTAAATTTGGTATTTCGGTTATCTAGTTGCACAGTTATAAGAAATTCAGGAAATGGCAGCAATTTTGGGCGCCATTTTGGATTTCGGGAAGGGCTAAAGTGGTTTATAGCTACTTGTGTGTTTCAAAATTTATCAACAAGTGTTTTATTGAGTTCCTGATGCTAAAAAACATATATTTAGACATTTAAATTTTGTAGTTTTAAGAAAATCAGGAAATGGCGGCCATTTTGGACGCCATCTTGTATTACGGAAAACGCTCAAGGAGGATATACGAGGACTTTTAGTATGTTATTCTAGACATATTCCTGGAGCTATCCTGAAAAAAGTTTGGGCACGTCCCCCAAATACTTTTAGAAAGACCAGGCCAAATTCTTATCATTTTGGTGATTCCAGAACCTTGCAGTACTCACTAATACTATATATGCTACTTGATCAACTTTTTCCGATCGATTCCTAACCGTTTCATTCACAATGTAATCGTATGATGAGAAATCAACTTAAACTTCAAGTTTATATCAACTTATTTGAATTTATACTTAAATCACATTGATAGCATTTTACCATTTTAATTTAATACACGTAAATCTCTATAACTCTCCAGGATTTTGAATGTCGTTATAGCCTTATTATTTAAAATTACTATTCAAAATAATTTTTTCCTTTTGATAGTATTGATAGACCTAAGGGAACGTATACAGTAGGCTTGCGGGTGCACCATGTGAGAGAGAGGGAGGATTGAGGAGTCCTGAAAAGGACTCTCAGTAATCTTTCTTGAGGATGTGTAGTCCTGAAAAGGACTGTTGGTGTAGTCTTGAAAAAGACTGTTGGTTATCTTTCTTAGCTTATAGTTCTAAGGAGAACTATAGCGCTTGGAGAGGATGGGTGGCGGGAGTGGCTCGACGTTTCGAACAGGTTGACTATCCGTCGTCAGGAGTGACTCCTCAAACCTTCCTCTCTCTCACATGGTGCACCCGCAAGCCTACTGTATATCTACATCACCATGCAAGCATCACTTACAAGCAGCATCTTAGGGAACTTGTTGATTTAAAATGAAATATATGTATTAAGTTAGGTTTAGACATGCACTACAACAATAGACGAACAATTGAAACTCCTTTAAACTCTTAACAATTGCATATAAATGTAAACACAATGATACTCCCATGTATTTGCAAAATATTATTTCACGTCATCTACCAACTCGCAGTCTCCGTTCATCTTCAAAACATACATTCACACCTTTAGTCACATCCCCCAAAAACATATGGGCACCGTGTTTTCCAGTATGCCATACCAGAACTATGGAACAATCTTCCAGAGTCTCTAAAACGTTGTCCTTCACTACATCAGTTTAAATCCGACTCAAAAACATATCTGTTTCGATCATGCCAGTCTTAAATTTAAATTAATATAGTAAACATGTGAATTTTGTAATTGATTTGATAATTGTAATTGCTAAACGGTGAAAGCTCAATATTCTTCATGTCTTTTCTCTCTTCTCTCTCTCTCTCTCGTATCTAAGCGCATAGAGACAATTTTGTAATATGCGCTATATAAGAATTGAACATTATTATTATTATTATTAAAGTGAAATGGATATAAAGGTAATAACTTTGAAAGGTGATTGGTGCATTGAATTGATTTTAAGATTAGTCAGTCCATAGTGCCATGTTTATTCACAATATTCAGGTTTGTAACAACATTGAAACTCGATACTAGAATAAGGTTGTCCTAATTATAGGCAAAAGTTGAAAAGGAATGTATCATTACAACACATACAATATGCCGCGATGATTAACATTTGGAATAAGATATGAATATGCTAAGCAAAGAAGATTCGGGGGAGAGGGGCGTGTATTTAGTGAGAAGAAATGATCTTATTTAAACAGCAAGATACGTATAAAACACCCGAATGGTATTATATCCTAACAAGCTCATATTATTTACTAGTTTAAGTTGTACATGACATGATATTATACAAATAATACACAGGTGTGAGTGCGTTATGGCGATGCGGAATTTGAATTTGAAATTAAAGCGATGTCTTTGAATGACACTAAATGAGGAACTAAAAAATAAGGGACTTAAAAAAAGGATATGAAATTTAATGAAATTTAAGTCCTCCAATCAATCGTCAGTTTGCCGTCTTCTATCTCTTATGTACAAAGTTGCGACTGATATTAAGCGCAAATAATTGCTATTTAAATCGATTCTTTATAGGACGGGGTCCTGGTCACTGTATTTCGTCTACCTATAACGTCATATATAACGCAGGGAGGGGTAGGAGCGTAACCAAGATTTTGTTATTTCATTAACATTTGACCGGCTTACCACAACATGTAATTATTGCATTATTGTCTCGTATAACTTTAAAGAAAAAAATATTAATGAAATGAGAAAAATGGAAATTATCAATTACACACGTAGATGAAGGGGGACATAATATGCATGCACTACCTTTTGAAAATGACAGCGTGTTGTACATACATATTCCTACTGTTAAAACGACTAAATCAGTCTTGTATCCTCAGCCTGCCCTGCATTTAAACAAAGGAATTTAAAACAAGGAAGTCATGTAAATATGAAAGTATTATGAACTGTACATTGTCTAGGTATTTTTTTTTGTTAATACATTATTGGTACCAAACAAATATACGCATTATATTGCACTTGTATAGTAAATTCGTTGAATATAATGGAAAGTATGAATTTCACTCACCTAAGTATTATGTATTCCCTGTGTTCTATTTATATACCACACACAAACGGTTGGTTCCTGGATATTTATTTAGCAATATACAGGAATACATATATCTTTTTTTCGAATTTTACACTCAATATATATATTGTGTTCCCTCTAATATTATTATTATGCTATTATATATGTATGTAATAGGAAACTTATTTAGAATGATGATATTGGTTTTGTAAGAATTTGATGAGGAAGATTGGTAGCAATATCGCATAATGGTATGTTATTATCGGTTATAAGTAGGAGAAATGCCGTAGTTAATCACTAAAACATTCATGCTTCTTTTGTCTTTGTTGAGCTCATGTTATATTCGTAAAATGTTATATCTTTCATTACACACACAAGCAGTAATTTTCATAACCACGCAGAGGACCTGGGATTTTGTGTCACATCTTTATTGTAATTTTAATTGATTTTCATGTACATCTTGAAAACAAAGTATAACTGAATAAAGATGATCAATATATGTATAGTGATGAGACAACTGCAAGCCACACTTGTTTAATATCAAATGTAAGATACACAATAAAGCTCAACCTACGCAATGGATACTTCAATTTAAATATCGTACCTAGGATTGATTTCGTATTGCATTTAGTGAAATCGAAAGAAAGAAAGAGATAGCCAGAGAGAGACAGACAGAGAGAGGCAGACAGAGAGAAGGACAAAGAGACTATATTTGTATATTTCCGTGTATGCCAGATTTAACCTTTCATTTCATTCAAGCTACTATATGATAAATATACATGACAAAATGGACATTTTATTGCTAAACAGGACAATAACACTGATGCTTTGCGTCTTGCAAAATTGCAAAGTATTAAAGTAGATATTCATTGATTTTAAAAAGAAGGTTATCTAAATTCAATGCTGGGAAACATTCGAAGTAATGATTATTATAAATTACAAAACGCTTAAATACAGCCTCGGCATAGCACCTGAAGAGCTCTCCGAACGCTGCTGATGTGTGAGATCACAGTATGGACATGAGTTGCACAAGCAGACGATGCCTCATGACATCTCACACATTTTCAGTGTCTGTGTTTTCATCTTCTCTTGAGTTCTATCTCTTACTTCACTACCGTCAGGCTAAATGTATAATCTATTGCCTCACTCTAAACCCCGCGCATGGTTTTATTTTGATGACAAATGAAGCGATACAAAAATAAAGGAATCTGTCGCTTGTAAACAAAATATGACGCCATTGTATATTCAGCTGCACACACCGGGGTATGTTCGGCGTTTCAAGAGGGAACAAATGCCGTCCTTAGTATCATTCCGGGGGGTTTTCAATTTGAAAGTCTGGTTTCTTTGATTGTTAATTAACCCCTATCCTGTGTATTTACAAGCAAAAGATTTTAGTTATCAGAATCGGGTCATATCCCCTTTTGAATGGTTAGACATGCCATTACATATATATATAAACTAAACTCGTTATAATTTGACAAATAATAGCTTTGCAATTATGTTCATTCTCTATGGGATGTCATCTGCTTGGGCAGTGTTGGTCCATATAGTGACGTCATTAAAACATCGTTATTTTTCCAGCGAATCTCTCGGATATCCTAGCTGCTATGGAGGTGGTTGTATTTGTATTTTTATAAATCACTCGATATGTAGTCGACCTATAGCTTTTTCGATGGCCATCTGTTAGCTTACCAGTTTCTAGTGATACATTAGTTGACATATTTGTGATTTTCTTTGAATTTCACCTTGAAAATTATTAATTAAAGATTATAAAATGATACTATTTTCATAATTATGCATTTGTTTTTTTTATATATATTTTTGTGTTAATGGAACATACAATCTAAAATGTAGCGTTCGTACAATGCTAATCACACCTTTCGGGTTAGAATTAAGAAATCGTCGGGTGCTGTCATGTTTATTAAAGAAGATTACTTGTTTGTTTTCCAACGTTGCTCTTTCACTTTTCAAGCAACGAATCAGGTTTGAAATTTACAAAAGAGCTATGATCAATTCGATATGATCTTTAAAGATATCTTAATTTCTTAGACTTTTTTGAAGTCCAAGTGATTTTTAAACCGGGGACAAAACTTTGGGATTTAAAACAAGACTACACAAGACTATCATAAGAATTTTAAATCTCCCCCAAAAAACTTATAATTCAAGTCCCTCATAGATTTAACTTCTAAGTCCATAAGAAACACTGATTTAATGCTGATGATATATTTCTTTAACCCTAATAAGGCCGAGGGGCCATTATGCCCCCCCCCCCCCTCCACGATGGATGGCGCCCCGCCGCTGGCTGACTTTTTTCTTTCGAGTCTTGCACATCTTTAAAAAAAATTAAAATAAATCGGACCTACAGTTAGAAGGTCACGTGACCTTTTGTCTTTGCATGTCAGCCCGAAAATTGCTCATTTTTGTGATTTGTGTACAAAACATATGGAAATGTCAATTTTCCTAAAAATAGATTAAACATTGGTTATTGGGACTTGTTTAAAGTTTAGGTGGTTGTTTATTGTTATTATGAACAATTAATTAATGCTATTGTCACATTACCCAAAAGTAGCCTGCTCGGCGGCCGAGCGGCGAGTTTTTAACCAATTCTGCCCGGAGGCTGCCCGGCCACCGAGCGGCGGCCGCCCAGGCACCGCTCGTTTTTAGGGCGGCGAGTGAACAGTGAGCAGGCGCCGCCCAAATTTTAACTCCGCGCTAAAACTTCAGCGGGGGCCGAGCGATGCCCTAAAAACGAGCGGTGCCTGGGCGGCCGCCGTTCGGTGGCCGGTCAGTCTCCGGGCAGAATTGGTTAAAAACTCGCCGCTCGGCCGCCGAGCAGGCTACTTTTGGGTAATGTGACCATAAGTCAAGATGTTCGAAAATGTTTTATTATTTGGATTATTGCTGTAATTCATCTTCAAAGATGCCTGGGAAAAAACGCACCAAGTGTTCATCGATCTCACAGAGAAGAAGAATATCTAAACCGGTACCTGGGACATTAGACATTACAAACGCAGCTGTGTTTTGTACTGCAGAATTGATTGAGGAACTGAAACAAAACTCTTGAATCGTGCATACAGTACATATTCTGTTTCATCTGATGAAGAGTTCATACTTTGCATTTCATTAATACATACTCAACGTGAAACTGTGCATCGCTCTGCCACCTAGATTGAGTTGAAAGTCATTTCTCTTCTCTAGAAATCCGTTATTTACGATTACAAAACAATGGATACAATAGAACCAGGTGTGATTCCAAAGACATATTACAATAGTATGGTTTTACTTTGTTTCCTCGCTTGTGCTGGGTTTTGTTGTGCTGTACTACAGGCTCTGCCATCATCCTGTCATAATGATGACTGCAGTAAGCACGGAGACCTAACATATGCATTCATCAGGATGGCTCTAAGCACTGCTAATCTCTTTATCACTGTTTTTGTTGGATGGTTGATAAAGAACAGGGCCAACTTTCATCGACGCCAGGAAGTATTTTGGCCGATGCAATGTCGACACTGTGCTCAAGTCGTGGGCCTAGAAAGTGCTGATACTTCATCTTCTGTGTTAAAAGACGTTGAAAGGGCACAGTTTCAGCAGCGGTCTATTTCCCGTCGATGGTCATTCCCCACCAATCTCAAAAGCTTGAAAAGGTCTGTGACAGTGAATCGTGTGAATAACTCATCCGCAACGTCAGCTGAACGCCTCAAAAATACACCCATGACTGCATCAGCCTCTAATGAACAGAACAACGAAACGATTTCAAGGGCTCGGAAGCAAATTTTCTTTAAGCCACCTCATAAATCCCTTTTACTAATTTTCACTATTTTTGGAAGTGTAGTACTTATTGTAATACCCCTGCAAATCATCGGTATCTTTATGTGTCTTACAAACTCTGGTCATCAGTATCAACAACGGTTACCCAGGTAGCTCAAGCTGTATTTGATTTATCAATTATAACCGCTTTTATAATGTCTTTGTTCTTCTTCAATATCTACTACGATGCTGTCATAATTGTCAAGGCAAAGTTTTCAATAAGTATTAGCATATACCTCGCTCTCTCGATTGCTATCGCAGCCCTAAAAACAGGATATCCCATCAGCGCTGACATAGCAACAGTTTACGATCCTTTAAACGATTCATGTGATGTGAACAATTCTTTGAAACAATTTCTCATTGATCTAGATGACATGATGGTAACAGTATATACTGAGATAACCATAATTGCTGTTGGTATATTGTGGAATATATGGTTGTCTATGGTTCCTCGATGTTTCTTGGATACCGCGAGTAGTCCTCCTGAGTTCGATTACTTTGACACAATCAACAGAAGACCATTCAGCAAAAGAATCTTAAATGCTTTGACAAATATTTACTTGAAAATCAAACTTAAATTTTGGAGAACAGGTTGGGACAATGAGCAGTACTTGTTACAACATACTACCACAAGTCACCAACGTTTCCCTTATCTACGTCCGATTCTTGTTCTGGCCATTATTTTGAATGTGATATATTTTACATTCCATATGTATGTATCGTATGGTGACTGGCTAAACTCTGAAAGCACAAGGACATACATAGGATGGGTCCTTATGATGGCTTTTTACATCCCGTTCATAGGTCTCTATCACTTTCAAATCTTCCTCTCGGGTCGTTCTAAAACAATTCTCCTTAAATATCCAATCACAGTGTCAAGTGGTCTCATACAGAGTCATGACATTGTTCTATTGTTGAGCGGTGGTGGAATATTTATGCTCAATATTTTTCGTTTGGTGGCGGCTATGGGTATCTTAATGCGCTTTGCTACTAAGGCTCAAGATGAGATAGCTCTTGCTGCTTTCTCTATGGTATACGCTGTTTTCCAATTTTACATTGTTTGGACAATGACGTCTTTCCTACTCATAATCCAACGCAGGAAATTGACAAGTGATGCAGAAGTCAAATGGGTTTCAATTTGCCTCATGTATACCTTTGTTGCAAATGCATGTAACTGGCTGATAGGTTTATTTAATGTGAGCTCATGGATCGAGCTGGAACTATACTATGGTTCTATTGGGAAGGTGATTGGTGGATCTGTAGAACCTATCATATCACTGTATGGGTTGCACGCAGCTATGATAGCTTATGGAACATATCAAGATATTAAAAAGGAAGTGTAAGATAATAAATTGTAACATTAAGACACAGTTTTTGTAGCATATTCTTTCAAAATCTAAATGTATTTGCTTATATTCACTTATATCATAGGAGTTTGTATGGCTATCATGTATTTAGAGTAAGTTAGAAAAACTCTTCATGAATCGACTATAATTTCTTCCCGTAGGGAGAATTCATCCAGATTGAAGGAAAAGTCTTTGATATGAATCAAAGATGAGATTTTTTTTTAGAGGTATGAAGGAGGATTGTTAAGCACATCTTCTCTGCTTAAATGTTAAGGCCACGCATAAATTGTTTTAATTGCTGAGTTGTATGGTGAATATACCAAGATGGCTGCAGATTGAGATGGAAATCATCAAATCAAATGCCATGGTATACACATGAGAAGTGTTCTTTAGATTTAATTTCTGAATAATAACAACAACAACAAACAAGACATATGAAATGTTATGATCACGTGCATATACTGTATGTCCAGGGCCCCGTCTTATACAGGGTTGCGATTGATCCAAGTCATTCCAAGTCCTCCAATGAATCGTAAGTTTGCAGTCTCCTATCTCTTATGTAAAAAAATGCGATTAATATCGATCCTTTACAAACCAAATATAAAAAACGTCTACCTGTACGTCTTATGTTGACGTACCAGTGCTGGTTAAATTAGGGGAACACGGGGAGGGGTAGGAGAGTCACCAAGATTTTGCTATTTCGTTAACATATCACCGGCTTACCACATCATGTAAATATTACATAATAACAATATTTTTATGGAGATGCAATCATGTTTGTCTAGTTATGATTCATGTATAAGTATTATTACTAGCATGGCGGATAATACAGTCATGTATATCAATATTTACGGTTATGTGTTTGTGTGCTATCCTCACAATTACATTTCGACTGTATGTCATATTTTGTCCCCAATAGTATACACTTATCAAAAGTATTTCATGAAGATAATAATTTTTTATATGGGGCTCTTAAACGTATGCCGATCAGAAGTCATATTCTTATTGTAGTTTTAAAAATATGTTTCTCTGCATGCAGCTTAACTGCAAATACTCAAAAGCTGGCTTTAAGATGTGTGTAGTAAATAAAAGTATGGTCGAAATTGGGTTTGAATAACTTTAAACGAGATATTTTCAGTTTGACTTGCATAACTTTAAAGAAGAAAATGATAATGATACAATTACAAAAATAAGAATTATCAATTACACTGTCATTGCAGATGAAGGGGGACATGAAAAACATGCATTTCCTTTTAACAATGTCAGCGTATTGTACATAAATAATGAGGAAACGACTAAATCAATACATACCTTCACCCTGCCCTGCATTTCAACAACAACCTTTAAAAAGGGAATTTTAAAAAGAGGATGTCACGTAAATACTTAAGTATTATGTACTTTTCATTGTCTATGGTATTTTTGTGTTGTTAATACATATTGGTACCTACAAAAAATACACATAGCCTAATTGCACTTGTATAGCACTCACCTAAGTATTTTATATTCACTGTGCTCTCTTCATATAAAATAAAGAGACAAACGTTTGGTTCCTGGATATTAATATAATATATACATATATCTTTCTTATATTGAGTGTAAAATTAGTCATTTTACACTCAATATATATATATATATATTTATTTTGTTCCCTGTAATATTGCTATCATGCTATTATACTATGTATGTCGTAGGAAACTTTTTTTGAATGAAGATATTGATTTTGCAATGATTTGATAAGGAAAATTGGTAATAATATCGTATAATGGTATAATATTATTGGTTTTAAGTAGGAAAAATGCAGTAGCTAGTTTTTATAATATGCATGTTTCTTTTATCTTTGGTGAGCTTATGTTACGATTGTAAAATGTTACTTCTTCTGTTACACCTTTCCTAATGTGTGGTTAAGCGGTAATGTTCATAACCACACAGAGGACTCCGGATTTTGTGTCACATCTTTATTGTAATTAATTTGAATCCGAAGTAGAATGAAGTACAGTATGACTGTATAAAGATGATCTATATATGTATAGTGATGAGACTACTACAAACCATACTGTTTGAATATCAAATGTAAGATACACAATAAAGCTCAACCAACGCAATGCATGTAGGCATCGTACTTAGGATTGATTTCGTTGTGCATTTAGTGAAATCAAAAGAAAGAAAGAAAGAAAGAAGAAAGAAAGAAAGAAAGAAAGAAAGAGGTATACAGACGAGAGACAGACAGAGAGACTGTATTTGTATATTTACTTGTATGCTAAATTTGAACTTTCATTTCACAAAAGCTAATGATAAATATACATGACAAAAGGAATATATTATTGATGAACAGGCCAATAAAATGCCAATTCAAACACATTAAAAATCGTATCTTACTAGGTGACTATTTTTTAAATACCTGGGGGGCCTGGGGTTTTTCACAAAGGCTAAGATCGACTTTGAGTTGGACGTAACTATGGCAGGCCATTCATGCCACTGGTTGCTTTCACTATTGGTCTTTCATTTATGATGTTTAGATATTATTTTCCCCTTCAATAATGAATTATTAAAAAAAGTAAATTCTGTAGATTTGTGACCATGATGTGTACGTCCCGTGAGAAACCGACGCCAGTAAATGGTGAGAGGAAACAATGGCATGAATAGCCTGCCATAGTTAAGTCCAACTTAAAGTCGATCGTAGTCTTTGTGAAATACTCCCCTGGGTGTAGGGTAGCAATTAAACCGCGAACCATGTGATCCACAGTCCGTTGACATAAGACCACAACACATTTACACATCACATCTATCATAACACTTGAATTTCAATCTAAACCAACTATCGAGATCATGACACCCATCACTACCTAAATGAAATGGACAACGATGCACTCCTTACGTCATGTTTAATCATAAAAGTATTTATGTCGATGAAAAAAATTAGCAAACTTTGAAATCAAATGCACATAAAAATTTACACAGGTATATTCTAAGATACAAGCAAAATATGTTGGCAGGAAAAGCGTGCTTTAAAATTGCAAACCCCTCCCCCATGAAATGAAACTTGACTGTCAAGCATTCACAGACATAATGTGTGGTGGTGGTGGTGGTTATTTTACCCGACTGCTAAGACAGCATATAAATGCTTAGTAGTAAGCAACCAGACGGCCGAGGGACCTGATAATGAGGATTAATGCCTTTAATACCAAAGGGCACTAGCGCATCGACTTGGTTTCGAGACCGGATTACGAGACCAATGCTCTACCGACTGACCTATCGCGCCTCCTCTAATCAATTATGTTTATCATTTTTGAGAGGAGAGGTTGCTCAAGAGGGCTCTCAATAATAGATTTGATGAATGAGCATAGAAATCAAAGAAAACAAATCTCCTTTAACACGATAAACTTTTAATTAAAACTGTCGAATAGAATCACAAAAAATCGAGGAAATAAAAATTCAGGCCTATTACCTACACTCAGTCAGAAATTAATGTTAATAAAAATTCGCTTATTTCGTTATCAAGAGAAATCTCAAACAGAAGGCAATTTTTTTTTTGTTATGAATTAAATATTAAATGTCAGATTAATATACAAGGCATTATATTTACTTTATTATCTATAGTCATCCCTGATTAAAACGTTTACATTTTAATTGTTACATGGTTCAATGAAGCTACAATAGCGTAGCTCTAGAGGAGAATCCTCGTCCACCCCCCCCCCCCTCCCCCCTCCCCCCCCCCCCCCGCGATCAATGGCACATGAAAAGGGGAGTAAAAGATGGAGAAGATGACATCATGATATCGGTTAGAATACATCTATATTCAGTTATTGTAAAGTCCACTGGAGAATAGTGCCTCAATTGGCCTACGCTAGCTATGCAGCTGCACCTGTAAAGTTGAACAAATATTTCAAACCATACTATTAGAGGGTTAATTCCCATAGGAATTTGAGAACATAATTCCAAGACTTTCTTGTTCTGTGACCAGATAAGTACCATTTTGGTACGGGTTTCAGCATTTCAAGCGGCGGTACGAATACCACACACATTGTCAGTTTAAAATGGAAGCCTGCCATAGCCAAACACGGCTCAAAAACCAATTCCCATGTACTTTGGGAGGTTTTTCTTCTTTTTTTAATCTTTTTCTATGACTTTACAGAACCATACTATTAGAAGGATTATTTTTTTCCATGACTATCCATGTCTTCAATAACCGTGGGAAAAGTTGCCGAATTAATTGTTTTTAGTCATTAATAGTTGGGTGAGGGCACGTATACGACCTGGGGTGGTTTAGGGGCTTTACCCGGGGGTAATGTAAGATCGTCCATGGATGGTAATGTACCATACTCTAGGTTTGGTATAGGAACCATGTCTGCCATCACCGGAGGGAGGGGAAGTGGAGCATTCTCTGACATAGCAACACCGGGTACCACCGCCGCTCCAGATGTTACAGGAGGTACTACCGTCTTTTTGCAGATACAACAGTAGCAAAGACATGATATGATGAGAATAGCTAGTAATACTGCAACAACCCCCACCACGAGGATGATGATTGTGAACACCCTCCCTGCAGAGAAAGAAGGGGAAATTGAAACAATGCGATATTTGCATAGATTTTCATTGACTTAACAGATTGTCCCAACTTTATTTCCGACTGTGTCTCCCCATCAATTTACTAGAAAACCAACCATGTGGTGATTTGGAAGTGATCTGACATTTGGTATTGATAGTTGTATTGATGAGAAATAAATGCATTTAGAATTTATAGCACGTCTAAACAATTAACACGCCAAATACTGAAGATATAAATGAGCACTTTTGTTTCCCTATACTTGAGAAACCTACAAATACATGAACTTGAAGAAGCATGGTGGGTCAAATTATTTGAATTATTAAACACATATTTCTTCTTTTAAAAGTTGCTATCCCCCTTTCATTATCTTATTTTGGTAACGAAAGAAATGCAATTAGGCAAAGAGAGGTGCAGACCAAGATGAGGATACTAACCTGAATCACAGTTGACACCAACATCAGAGTTGTAGCATTGCTGGAAGGAGGTTTGAATATAACACTCATCTAGTGTCGACTCCCACCCTCCACAAATAGGATGACCGGGTACCATCCCAGCAGACGAAGAACCGTACGATCCTCCCCAAACAGCTCTATGTATCCCATCCTGACCAAGGAAATTGACAAGAGTAGACAAAGAACTATTTTAAGTTGAACTAGATGTGTTAATAGGATACTTCCGGGCGTGTAAAGGGCAGGACAGAGAGATAGGGAGAGGGGAAGAGAGAGAGACGACGACAAAAGAGAGAGAGAGAGAGAGAGGGGGGAGAAGGGAGAAAAAAAGACAAAGAGAGAGAGAGAGATAGGGCTAAGTTGGGTCGAATTAATTATACAAACTTGTTGACAAATGGATTTGAGAAAAAGACTTTGAGAAAAGGAGGAAGAGATTGTCAAGTCTAGAGATGCATGAGAGAGATAGAGCGAGTGTGAGAGAGAGAGAGAAGGGGGGAAGCAGAAATAAAAGAGAGCAAGAGAAAGGAAGATTATTTTGGACAAAGAACCATGGTAACCATGGTGGTTATCATAGTTCGGTGTTACCATGTTTTTCAATACCAGGGTTATCATGATTCTTTGTCCAAAGGTAATTACATGGTACATTTTTATAAGGGGGAGAGGTGGGGTGGAGGAACATGAGGCATAACAGCAATAGATGGACGACAGACTTGAATGATTACAATATTACACTGTTCAAATCTTGCATCTATACTTACTGTATGTCCAAGATGTCTACAGACAACGGCTGCATCTTCATCATTCCAGAAATCATCACATAATGAACCCCATCGTCCAAAGATGAATACCTCAACTCGACCCTCTCGAGGAGATCCACCATCAGAGAGTCGAACTATAAAGTTGGTATGAAATATGCATTTAAAACAACAACCAAAAACGATGGCGAAAGACTTCAAATAAAATATGAAATGAAGATAGATAGAAGACGCGATAAATCACGATTCATCTGCATTTTGTTCGTATTTTTCTTTTAAATTGACATCAACTACTACTAGTTTCAACTGGGTTACCCACCTGCATGGGCATTGTAATACAAATGGTTGCACTCAATTGAGAATTTGAAATATCGATTTTGGTTGGTTAATATTCCGCCTTGCTAACAATATGTGAAGCAACAACGATCTTGATTGACCATTTTGCAATTGCTGAGTGTCACACAAAAATGTATCCATCTGAAGCTTATCAAACAATTCAAACAGAGAAGTATTCCTAACATTTTAACAATGCAATTATGCACAACTAGACAAAGACTAGAATTACTTCCAAAAAAAAGGGGGGGGGGGTCAATTTACAAAACACCATAGGTACTGGCCTTGAAGTTAGTAAA